>NW_025779221.1:0-60817 GCF_021130785.1 Homalodisca vitripennis
ACAATATTATATAAAAACTACGAACTATCAAGGAGTGCTCCGCTTATATATGGTTAGAAATTTGTAATTTGTCTAAACATAAATTGCTAAGTTTGTATTCTGTTCAAGAAAAATTAAGATCCAATATATACGTTTTATTACCTATTTTCAACTATCATTCCAATTAAACATTAAATCTAAAACGTGTAACATGTGGTTTTTAATCTGAATTATATAATAATGAAACAAGGAACCTGAGATATTTTGGAAAATATATTATCATTGGAAGTCATAAAGTTAGTAAGTGCACACTAGCAGAACATGGAAATGCCCCAATATAAAATTCCTAAAAGGAGGTAGACCATAAAACCGTAGCTTAACATGTGTTTTTCGTCATACAATGTATTATTTTAAATCACTGATAAACTCTTGATTACATGACAAAACAGATTTTATATATTCCCTATAAATCAAGTAAAACCTCAAAGATAAGGTTAATCAACTATGATACGGATCCATTAAGCGTCTGTAACTTCAAATGTATATCGTATTTTTATTATTCAGAAATAAACAATATAAAACCTCTAAATTGAGAGAAAGAGAGGAGGAGAGAGGAATTGACAAATTCGTATTATTTACCTCTGCCGTTCGGTTTTGGACCGATGGTCCCAACTCGCTCCCACCAAGACAATTTAAATATCCGTCGCGAGGTAGTGATCCTAAAACCAAGCTTATATTTACGTGATTAGATCGTTAAATTTTTATATTTATAATACGTACGTAAAACCATAATAAACAAAACGTAGATAGGGACAGACAAGTGGGCCCCTCCGTTCTCGTGTCAACTCAATCGCGTTTTCCTTCTGGACAATTGACAATTCGTTTATTTACCCTGCCTTGGTTTGGATCGATGGATCCACATATCCTCCACCAAGACAGGGCTTCAAACTTTCACAAATTACACCCGAATTTTACTATTATAGTTTTGTGCATTATAGTTAACCATCTCTCTCTCTTTAACTAAGAAGGAATAACTATTACATCTCAGTTTTATATACTACATTAAAACTATATCAAATGGTAGCTTTACACACCTTCTCTCACAACTCAGGTATCTTCTAAATTTATAACACTTCACCAACCTTTATGTCATACCTAAATATTTTTATTAAATTAAAATTCCGCAATCCATACAAACGGGTGAGGGAGAGATGTTGAGGGGTGGAGCGGAAAGCTCCGCGCGCGAGAGAGATATGAGAGAGAGCGAGAGATGGATCAGGTGGTTTGTTTGGTTTCCTTAAGTAACTAATATCTATAATAAAAAAAAAACAATAAATAATAAAATAAAAAAATTAAAAAAAAAGAGAGCCGAGAGAGTTCTTAACAATTCCTCCCTGAGTGTTTTTAATGAGGTAAATATATCATAGGTGGGTTGGTACACTATTCTTTTATGTGGAATATCAATTATTTTGTTATTTATATTTACATATTCACAAGACCTAAGTAGGGACATTACATGGAAAGAACTCTCTCATACGATACAGTTCTATGAAATAAGAAACTGAAGCGTACTATATAACCAAAACGTGTTTTCTCCGTCAAAAATGAACACTCCAAACAATCTTGGAATATTTTTTTCATACATAAAATAGTCAGGTTTCGCTTGTCTGAAAAAGTTTATACATCATAGATTAAAATATTAGTATTCCCTTCTTTCCTTTAATTTTAAGCACGCATGCCCGGACACCTAGAATCAGTATCTATGTTTATCATGATGCATCCCAACCTCCATAATTAAAAATGGTACCTAATACACGCATTTTGGTGCCCTTATGGTAATTTTACTAGTTAAAGGGTATCATTCAAATCACAAAATGCTAAATTTAAGCGTAATCAAAGTAGATGGTAATACAACCAAAGATTAAAGACTAACAATTTTTCTTAATACAACACTGGAGGATTAAAAACACAGATCTTTTAAATTGAATATATGGACTGAAAAAACTTTTTGTTTATGACATAATAATTTACCTTTGCCTCCGACCCACTGATAGAGTATGGGTTCATTCTCTAATCCCTAAATTCACAACGGATTGCTCGTATTTTAAAAATCTGATTGTTTAATATCAGTATAACATGGGGACAACACATTTATCAATATCAATTATTTATTGACAATTTAACTACCTAGGTATGTCACCGATAAATTATTTCCGGTTTACATTTTGATATATATTTGAGGATTGCAAGCCATGATCAGTACACCACTTAATAAAGTTTTCCAAAATCAACCGTTTATATTTATTTATAGCATGTATTAATTCTTTTGTCTTTTAAAATGGCAATGAGAGAGAGAACACAAGAAACCTTATAGTCGAATGACACTCACATCAATTTTTCCGCAAGCAAGTTAAATAATGAAGTCTTTTTCCATTCAAGGCAATATAGTAATTTTAGATAGTTTCACAAATAAAGTAAAAACTCCTTCCAATATATTAGTGTTATAAACGGATAATTTCAATGTACTAAAAGTGGCCCATGTTTTTTTTTATTGTTTTTATTTATTGTTTAAATTTTTATTATGCATCTTGCTATAACTAAAAAGTTATATATCTATATATATATATACTATATATATATATATATATATATATATAATATATATATAAGTAGATAATAATATGGGGTTCCTGGCGCACTTTTCGGAGCCGACCGAAAAGCAATGTAAAATACTGTTCAATGTACCATAAAGGAAGCTGAGAAATAACACAGCGTAAATCTCAATGAAAAATTAACCGAAACCGAATCTACAGTCCGTTCGTCTCCTCCAAAAGCGATCGGTACATTACTATCTACTCTGTGGAATGAAAAAATTAACCAAATCTACAGCTTCTACTTTCTTAGAGAGAAAGCTGTGCTTTGTAAAATGTTGTCAAATCTGCTACGAAATAAAGGAAAAATCTTCGAAATCTTAATAAAATTTAATCAATTTAAAACATTTTTACTAAAAACATACTGTACTTTAATAAAAAACTTTTCTACTAAATAAACAACATGAACTCACCAAAGTCTCTACAATTTCTAGCATTAAAACAGTGCAACAAAGATGAATTCAGTGAATTGCCGGTTTATTTTCAACACCAGTTGATACCCGTCTTCGATACTTTCCTTAAATGAAACAGAATTAAAAGAACTTGTAGAGTCTTTTGCAGAAAGAACGAAAACTGGACACGTGTTTTTACTATCCACAAAAAACGAAAAAAATAAGGGATTATATATTTAATATAATTACGAAAGATATTGAAAAGAAAGTAAAAAATAAAACAAACAGAGTGTTTTCATCGTTTTTTTTATGAAATTTTTTCCCATATTATACGTTCTTTCAAAGATAATCAAGACTTAATTGATGAATTTCTTAGGAATTTTTGTGAGTATCAAGATTTATCAACACAATTCATTAAAAGAGCATTATAGAATTTTTCTTATAGAATATAGCCACATTTTTGTGTGAAACAAAAGGTATTACTGTAGATAATATTCCATGTGATTCCTATGAAGAAAGACACCAACTATGGTTATCAAAACAGTACTATGACGTGGGGAGGGACTGCAAGTTTTAGAGCACAACTGAAAAGACTTTATTCTACAAAGTTAATTGTTATAATTTCTTTATCTTTTATAGTCCTTCTTTCCAGTAACAATCAAGTGTAATTTTTCATTTTTGTTTAATTCTTTAATCTATTTTTTCATCCAAAACAGTCAAAAATCTGTTCGGCAAGTGTACTTTACAATCTTCCAACTCGGCAATTATTGTAAACCCGAATTTATCTTTCATTTTCTCCAAATTCAAGATTCTATGTTTCTTCCTTTCTTCCAATTCATTTAACTTCTTATACTCTTTAAACTTTACATTCTCCAATATCATTTAACTCTTTCAAGAACTCCATTTAAATAGAAAAAATTTAAAGACGGAAAAAAAAAATGAAATTTGCTTAACAATCACTCGAGGAAGTCGGGGAGAATGTGAGTAAAAACCGCATTCTTTTCACGAGGTTCTTCGTTTAATTTCTCCAAATGTACTATAAAATCATCGATCAAAAGATTTCTGGCTTAAAATCGTAGACAAATTCAACATCCAGATAATGAAAAAATACAGGTAATATCTTTTCATAATAAACGTGTGTATCGATACCTACAAACCTAATGTATTCTTTGAAAAGGAAAAATAATTTTTTCAACTGGTTCCAAGAGATAAGTAAAAAATTTTTATTACTGTTTTATTCTAAAATTCTGTAACAAATTTTGTTTGTTTCTCATTGTCATCCGTATTGTAATTTCATAAGCAGATTATTCAAATGTGTTAGTTTATTTCGAAATTTCTTAGGTTTAGGTCTTTCATACAAAATTAAATTACAATCTCTACAAACTAAATATTTTTTTAATCAATAATTTCTCCTCTATTATAACACTTGTAACAGTTGGCATTGTACTCTTCCATTTAAACAAAAAAAAGATTTTTTTATAAATGGAGATTATATGGAACTAAGTCTACCGAGATATAAATTTTTCAGCACAAATGTTTATGTTTACATTTCTACAACAGAGATAAATAGAAATAATTTCATTCTATTGTACAACTATTTTAGGATATTATGTCTATACGATTACAAAGATTATTACGGAAGAAATCGAGATTTTTTCAGTGGCGAAAGAGTATATTTTTGAAGTATTAGAAGGAATGAAAGAGAATAACATGAATTTAATCAATTATTGTTAAAGACATATACAAAATGAGTGTTGTTAGTGTGCGTGTTTTTGCGATATCTACTTAACTTCTAAGAATAAATTGGGAATGGGATAAGAAAGAAAGGTATCATATGTTTTTATTTCAAATCAACTCTAGATTTGTGACGTCTGCTGAGAGCGTTTTGTACCACTAACGCTTGACCTTGCTTTGCGCACGCCGTGTGTGGTACAAGGACAGTAGTGACACCAAACAATGACCTTGCTTTGCACACGCCGTGTGCGACAATGAAATCACTGTAAAAACACTTAATTCTGTATTAACAAATGAAACACTATTTTCACACAATTTTTTTATCACAGTTTAGAATGTCTACACACAAATTCAACACACAATCTTCTTTGTAATGTCTTTCTTTCGAGAATATAATAGAAACTTATTAAATAATGAAGGACAACGCCCAGTGGAACACTTCACTTCACTTTTAACAAGAAACACAGATCTTCACAGCAATCTTCTTACTTTATAAAGTCCCATATCTTCTTTCTTCAACTTGCAAATACATTAGAATCTTCTAAATAATGATATATCTTGTTAAATTTTCGTTAAAAATAGAGGAGGATCACACATGGCTAGCTATACGTGGCCAACGCCCAGCAAGAGATGAAGACGAGATGTAGTGTTACCAACATGTTAAAATGAAATGTCTCAATTCCCTAGAACTGTTATAGTTTCCAATGTATATTAAATAAGTATATATCAATATTTCTTTCAAACCTTGTTGTTCAAAAACCACTCAACCGATTTTAATGAAATTTGGTACACATATAGTAAATACTTAACTCTTTCGACTTAACTTATCCATAAGGGTGAAATCAATCCCCTATTTCTTAATATTCATAAAAAAATATAAAAAATTATCAGACAAATCTGAAACTTCAAAAACAAGCGAGTTCTACTTAAAATTTCATGAAAATAAACAAAATGTTCAAAATCTACCCCAATCATCCCTTATATTTAAACTCTTATATCTAGAGAACTATTGGAGCTTTTCTGATGAAATTTGGTATATAGGTTCAGTAAATATTAAAGTATTTTGTAAAATCATCACTTCCGGTCCATGACCTTGAAATAGTTTTTTCCTAATATCATCACTATTTTTCAAAGTTTTTTACTGCAATTTAAAATGAATACTTTTATCAATGTCTTTAACAATTCTGTAAAGTTTTAAAACTATCCGATCCGACGAATAATAGTGAAAATAACGCGATTTTTACTGAATTTCTCTAATATCGTTCTTAATCACATCATAGGCTAAAAATTTCTCAGAAACCACAACCACATAACATTGTCGAGTTTGTAACAGCTTTTTTTGAAAATCCATATTGATAATTATATCGTTCTTTGAACCAGAAATATTTGTCAAACTCTTTGTTGTATCAATGACATAAATAGGTCTATTCGCTAAAAATTCTTTAGGATTGTAATACATTTCCTTATTATTACAGTAAACTTTCTTAAAATCTTGATACATCTGATACATGATTTTGAAAAGACCTCCGGAAATGTTTAAATTTTGTAATTCCATCTGGATAATAAGAACCGTTCAATTTTACTCTGATATTTTTTACATCCAAACTATCAAACTTTGAAGGATTTTTTTCTTGATTATTCTGTCTATCTGTTTGAAAACCTATAATAACGAACTTGGGATTGAAGATATTTCTATAAATATTTTGTGATATCGAACGAATAACTTGTTCCGGAAATACCTTTTTGCTCAATACATTGCCAATCTAGAAAATTAAACATAATGTTTTGAGATTTTGTAATTTCATCAATCAACTGAATTTTACTCGTGGTTTTATAATCAATCATTGGAACTCTAATAAAAAAATCTGTAATTGTTATTTTTCCATCAACAGGCATAACATTTCCAGTTGCAGTCTTCAGAATCACATCATCGTCTTCTGCTCTTATAAAAACTTAGATAAAATCCTCCTTTATAGATCGGAAAATAGTAACATTTTTCAAAAAATCCTAATCCAAAATGAGATAAATTTCCCAGCTGCTTCAAAAACACCAAATTTAAAATCTGATTCAAAGCCATTAGAAGTTTGAGAAATAACATCACTTTTTGAATACGAAATAGTTCCTTTAATTGTGCTTAATTGGCCACAGTTTTCGACTTCTTCTATCAATTTATTGTGTTTTCTTACTTCAATCTTAGAAAATAAAAACGGTATAAAATTATCGATTAATCTAACATTATCAGTTCCAAGATATGCTTGACCATCTTGTTTTGTTAAAGTTCCAGAAATATAAAACTGGAAGTTAGACGAGCAAAAGTTATCTCCAAAATCAATATTAAACTCAGTTCTTTTATTCGGTTCATTCAAATGTTGTTTACTAATTGGGATAGAAATTTTTAAAACTCCGCTCTTTCAATATCACTAGCATATTTTCTGTAGTCCGCCATTTAATAAGAGAAAATTTAGAAATTTTAAACATCATGTATCATTTTTTTCATCGATCTAATGTACGTTTTTATAAGAAAAGATATAAATTTTAGTAAAATAATTAAAAAGATTAGAGTCATTTTTTAATGATCTACTTCGTCATATTCAGGATTCTCTTCCTTAAATTTTGCGATCTCGGTCACATATTTCAATAAAATTTGCACAGGATAGTAACCGCTATCTATAATATTGTTCCAATCAACTGTATCTTTATTTTCATCCAAAAACTTTATACTCCAAGTGTTGATAGAGACAAAGAACAGACATATGATCTTTTAATTGATAATGTATATTTTCTTGAATGAACTCTGGGGACAGAGTTTGATATTTTGCAATGTTATACCAATTCAATTTGTTTACGTATAATCTCATCATATCTTCGGATAATTCATATTTTTTGAGAAATGTCATCCCAATGTTCTTTTTTCAAATCTCTTTCGTGTTGCATGATAAAAAGACCGAAAGCACTGTAATGTCCCGCCATCTCTATTTATTAGGGAAAAATTTCAAAATCAAGTTTTTATAAATTGGCTCTTTTTAGCGTTACATTCAGCACATTTTCCAGAAATTCTCTTAACTCCATTGATGTTTGCATAGTATTTTATATCATTTTTGTTGCAGTTTTTTTCTTTACATCTCACACAATATATGAGCGCCATTTATATAAGGAAAATTAGTCATCATAGCCGCCTAATCCATTAAATCTGTTGTCGATGTTTTCAAAAGTTTTATCGACATCTTCTTTAAATTTATTAAAGTTTTCTTCTAGTTTATTTACTTTATCGAGATATAAAGAGTATTTATTATCTATTCTTTTAAGTAATTCATTATTATGTGTTACATTCTCATTGAAACGTGTACCAAAATTTTCAAAAAAGTTTACTTTCTCATTGAAATGTGTATCAAAATCTTCCAGAATTTTGTTAATTGTTACACCAACTAATTCATTAACATCATTTTTATATGTATTAAAGTTTTCTTCTAGTTTATTTACTTTATCAAGTAATTCACCAACTTCGTCTACTGATCTTCTATTTCTGGCTTCTAACTTGTCATAGACCTTCTGTTGTAAAATCTTTAACATGCTTGTTTATGATTCTCATAATTTTGTTTTAGTTCATTAAACATTTTAATAGGATCTTCTAATTGAAATCATTACAACAACATCAAATGGATTAATTCCTTTACTAACACTGCTAATTCTTTTTCCTTTAAAAATCTAAGGCATTTTTAACATTCGGATCATGTAAATCAACAATATCGATGTTTTCTGATAATTTTAGAGGTTTTAAAATTTGTTCTTTAACAACAACATCATGTTTGTCAATACCAGGTCGAACACCGACAATTCTTTTTTTTATTAGCCAAACTAACATAATTCTTTTCAACTTTGATCGCTTCAGTAATTTTATCAGCTTTTTCGATATGAGACATTAAATTGGTAAATAATTTTTTTACACCATCATCAACTTCTTTTTCCAATGTTTTTATTTTATCAGCAACTTCATTTGAACTCATGAAATTTGCAAGTTTGTTATCATATTCTGCTTTAAAATCTTCAATCTCGACAGCAAACATATCTGAATCTGGAAGGTTTTGTAATAAATTTTCTAACTTGTTATCAAACTCATTTCTCAAACTATCAAAATTCAAACTATTATCTACATTTTGAATAATTTGTGTTCCAAATACGTCCAAAAATATTTTGTGAATCCATATTTATTAAGTAATAATTTGTTAACAACTTCTTTAAAATCTTTACCAGTACTCAGTTCATTCAAAACAAAAACACATAAATGACCACAAATTGGGGGATCTTTATAGTCCTTGAATCTGAGAATCATTGTAGTAGAACGCTTGATTTTTTCAAATATTTAATCAATTCTATAGGTGGTTTGTCCTCAATTCTTCCATACGAATCAAAATAACATGCATTCTTATCATTTTTATAATAACAAATCCAATGCGTTCCACTTCCCATAATCGAGTCTAAATTCACAATTCCACATTCAAATTTCTTAACTTTTTCAGGTAATGTATCTCTCATGAAGATTCCTCTAAAATGTTTAATATTTTTGCAGATTTCTTCCAATTCCCCGAATGTTAAAGGTTTAAATTTTTTTTTTCAATGTTTGAATTTCACGTAATTCAAAGTTTTTTCATCTAATCCAGATCCTGTAACATCTTCCAACTCTTTATCTAACCAATTTAAAATGTTTCGAACAATAGGAATCACATCTTTTTTAACGATTGGAGCAGCTTTACGAACATAAGGAACAACATTTTTAACAACTGGAATATTTTCTCCAAAATCTAATAAATCTTTCAAAAGTCCACCATTTTTAAGTTCTTTCAACTGATTATAAGAAAATTCTATTCTGGTTCCTTTATTGTTTTTCTTATGTTTTTCGAGTTTATTGTATTGTCTATTTGTTAAAAATATCTTATCTTCGCCATTTTTTAGTTGATCTATTTTAAATTGAATACTAACGGGTATTTTCTTCTTAAAAGCGGATTTTATTTTTTCTTTCTGATTTTTGCTGAAGTTTACGTTCACCTCCATTTATATACTTAAAATTTCAAGTTCTCTTCGATTCCCATTCCTAGTTTTCTCTTCAAAAACATTGCTCCAGCTGTTGGAAGCGCAACAAATCTTTCACCTAAACTAGCATCTTTTGATAAAAATCTATCCATTGCCTTATCTTGCAAAACTTTATCTGCGATATGTCTGGAATTTGTGTCTCTATGTTTTGCATAAAAAATATCGTGTTCCATAGCAGCTTGATCTAATTTATTTATACCAGGATCTCCTCTTTTTAGTCTTTTTTCGAGTTTTGTGCCAGGCCCCAGATACTGATAAGTTGGTACGTGTAATTCAAAAGGTAAATTGTTGATAAAATCATTCAAAAGTCCACTACCCTCAATCATAGATGAACTTATTGCCGGCAAAATTCGTTTTAAATATTTAATTCCATCAGGTTTTTTCAATCACCTCATCAAGTTTTGTTCGAAATAAAATCTTTAATCGCTTTCTTTTCGTTCAAAAAATTGTTGTTTCCAGCCTTTTCTTGAGCATAAATATAATTAATAATTCCATCGAGTTTTTGTCAAATCGTCGATATATCTGTATTCAATCTTATTATCATTGTATTTTCTTACACCTGATCCTTCGATTCGTTTTTTCCCAAATTGGTTTAATCAAATTGAGATATTTTTTACCTTTACTTGACTTTGGTTTCTTAGTTTGATGGATCATTATTTTTGTAAATTGAATCAGATTTCCATAAAATTTCTGTATACTTTTTCAAGTCTTCTTCAGAATATAAACCGTCTTTTGGAACATCAGTGCCTGTTAATAATCTCCATAAACCTTGAGTTCCTTTATATGTTTTATCTTCAATAATTATATCATTATGTTCAAAATTAACGGGTAAATTTCCAATCATAAAACTTTTCTTTTTTTTATCCCAATACAAACCAAATTTATCATCTTTTACTCTAGGAAGGAATTTTTTAACCAATTTTACCAATTATTATATCCGTTGTTCCAGGACTTATTGGTTCAACTATGGTAGAGTCTTCAATGATTCTAGGTCTAAATGGTGTTGAAGATGGTAATTTTGGCAATTCAAACTCTTCTACTTCAGATTCTGGAATCGAAATATCGGCAAATTGTCGTACAACTGGAACCAAATTCATTAAAATTTTGATTATCGCTTAAAACATTTTTCAATTTTGCCCTCAACATTTTTTATTGCAGAAGTTACAGGTTGATTAATTTTTTGAATAAGTTCTTGTTCTTCTTCATCCATTCGAATCTGTTCTTTAAATTCTTTGATTAATTTCTTTTCGATTTGATCAAGTTTTTTCGCTTCTTCAGAAGTTACGTTCGCCATTTATTTAGGAAAATTTTGAAACGTGGAACGTAAAAACGTGAACGTGGAACGTAAAAACGTGAACGTGGAACGTAAAAACGTGAACGTGGAACGTAAAACGTGGAACGTAAAACGTGAACGAGAACGTGAAACGAGAACGTGAAACGAAACGTGAACGAGAACGTGAACACGAAACGTGGAACGTGAACACGAAACGTGAACGAGGAACGTGGAACGTACAAACGTGGAACGTGAACAGATTTTACCGTTTTTCTGTTATTTTCATAATGTAAATAAAAAGTAAAGATAATGTAAAAATAATTGTAACAAATATTTTATCAAGTAGATTTGTCAGACCACTGAGCAGCATTTATGTTAGAAAATTTATTCAAATATTTTCCATTTTTAGGCCTTCAAAGTTAGATTAATAGTTAAAAATCCGTAGTCTTCCTTCCAAATTTTATCACATAACTCAATAAAGTGGTTAAAACTCATATCAGATCCCACATAATTGTTATAAATCTTTCTCGAATAGTGATCATCTTGCTTAAAAATACACAACATATTCAGGTTATTTCTTATAACTTGTTTATCAACCTTTGAAAAGCATTGGGAAAGATAGATACAAGATATGTTTTTGTGACGGGACATTACGAAATATTCCTTAATAACGTCTTGATTTTCTAAAATACAATCATCAAAAACGATTAATGAATTTGGTTTACATTCGCTTAAGTGAACTATGTCCTCGGAAGCATTATAAAAATGTGATATTTTTTTGTTTAAGTTTTTCTCAATATTTTCAAATCTTTCTTGTAATTTTTTATAGGCGTCTTGTTCTAAAGATTTACTAAAAACATACAAATTGGAATAAGGAATCAACCTATTGTAGATAAAATTCAATAGTAAAGTTGTTTTTTCCACATCCACTTGAACCAACAATTAACAATCTGATTGGTTGATCTTTCTTATTTTCTTCAAACGTTTGAAGTTTTATCTGATCTTTTTGCTTTAAAAATTTCTCCATTTAAATAGAAGATTTTTCATCTTGAAGCAACGCTTGCGAAAATGAAGCTGTTCAAGTTGACTTCAGAAAGCTCTAAATTAGTTTTAAACTTGGAACATCCTATACACTTAGAGGAAGAATCAAATTATTTTATCGGTTTAAGCGGTTTTTATTCTGACAATTTTGTAATAAATATTAGTGAAAGTTCTCCTTATTGTATAGGATTTTAGTGAGAAGAACATAACAAAATATTATGGTTTAAACAAAGGATATTATACTTTCGATCAAATTAAAAATTCCCTTAAAAATTATCTGAAAACATTCAAACAATCAGATAAATCTTTAAACTTTGACGAAAACAAGTTTGAAATGCAAAAGAATTATCTCTCTAATAAAATTCAAATAAAATCACCAGTAAGAATAATGTTTTTCAGCAATTATTGTAGATTTATTAGGGTTTGTTCAAGAAACTATTGAGCCAAATCAGGTATATTTAGGAAATAAAACGCCAAAATTTAGACCGTTCGATGTAATTGAAGTACATTGTAATCTCGTTGAACCTAGTTTTGAAAATCATACCGAACATTTACACAAAGAATCTGTAATTTTGTACACATTTTTTCCCAAATGTTGCTTATGGATCAAAAATCAGTGAAAAAACCGAATGAAAATCGATTATATTCCAATTAGAAAAAATATTAAAAGAATTCAAAAAATCGTTTCTAACTATACAAGACTCTGAGGGAAATTTATTAAATAATGAGAGTAAAACAACAATATATTTAAGATTGTCGAAAGAATGATGAATCAAGGGGAGCTATTGCATAGCTTACCTTCAAATTTTCAAGAAAACAACTTTTGAATGTATAAATTACAAGGAGTCTATCCCATAGACCCCTTTAACAATCTTCATCCTGACCCTGTTTTTATCAATGAATCTAGACTTTATACTGAAATAAAAATTACTAGTTAAATTTCTTTTCTATCTAAATGGAGTCAGTTGTAGACCTACTCAACAATCAACTTACATTCAATAATAAAGACATTTGCACGATTGTTGACGAAAATAATGAAATTTTGGTTTAAGGCTAAAGATGTTGCAGAAATTTTACAATATGAAAATACTAGACAAGCTATCATAAATAATATTGATAATGACGAGAAAATAGCCTTTAAATATATAAATTACAAGAGTCTATGCCATAGACCCCTTTCAAAATCTTCATCCTGACACTATTTTCATTAATGAATCTGGATTTTATTCTTTAATACTAAGATCTAATAAATTAGAAGCAAAAACCTTTCAAAAGTGGGTTACAAAAGAGGTTTTACCCTCCATTAGAAAATTTGGTGAGTACAAACTTGAAAACAAGATTAAATATTTAGAGGACGAAGTTAAACACTTGCAAATTAAAGATGAAATGAAATCATTGAAAATAGAGAATCAAGAATTGCGAATGGAATTAATGAAGAGAGATATGGTATGTAAAGATTTTGATAAGAAAAAACACCATGTTTTTTGTATTAATTAAGAAGAATCACATGTGGGAATATCCTTATTACGTTATCAGAGCTCAGAAAACGAGAAATAACCAAACCGATTAAAAACATCTAAAAATAAATTATCCTGAATTAGAGATTTTGTTCATTGATGACGAACCAAATTCTATCAATCTGTATAACCAAATGAAAGAATCTTTGAATATTTTATACAACGGAAATCATTTTACTACAAATATGACTGAATCTCGACTGATTTATAGAATATCTAAAATTACACGATGAAAAATGTTTCTAAATTTTAACTAAAAAACTCTCGATTTATTATATTTTGTTTGTAAATGTTTAGCATAACTAGGTAACCATCGTAGAATTTTTTTTTCATATTCACAAGGCATTTCGTTTTTTATAACTTTCGCTGAAAATTTTTTTAGCACAATCTTTGCAAAAAGCATCTTTTCTATCTTTACTATACTGCCAGTTATTAAATTCAGAAATATTTTTAATTTCTTTACAAAAGTAACACTTTTTCTCTTCTAAAGTTAATTTTGTTCATTTTTATCATATAATTCCTTACAATAACAGTCTTTTCTATTCTCTTCTTGACACTTTGTACATTTCTTTTGAGACTCCCATTTATATAGAAAAAATTATTACACGATGAAAATGTTACTAAATTTTATTTTAAAAAACTCTTAACTTATGATATTTGGTTTGTAAATGTTTTTCATAGTTATTTAACCATTTTATAATTCTTCCACATTCACAATGAGTATCTTCATAATATAATCTATGAAGATTCTTCTTTACACAATCTTTACAATATGAGTCTTTCTTATCTCTACTATAGTGATCACTATTAAACTCTGAAATTTTTTAGTTTCTTTACATTTAAGACATTCTTTATCTTCCAAAGTTAATTTTTCTATTTTATCATATAATTCTTTATGATATTCCCTTTCACAATCTTTGCAATTATAATGCATTCCATCTTTCCTATTTTTATCTTTATAAAATTCATTTAAATCTTTAAATTCTTTGCACTTTGTATATTTCTTTTGATGCGCCATTTATATATAGAAAATTTATATTACAGTTTTGACTTCTTCAATTCAAATTCATAAAACTTTCCGGTTTATTTCTTCATTATTTAAATCTTTTATACTATAAGTTACAGGATCTGTGTTATTAATTTGATAAATCACAAAGATTTCTCTTGACCAATTGTTCTTATATTTGTTTGAAAATGTTTGTTTTTTACTAACAATTCTTACATGATCATTGACTTTAAAATTTAGTTTTCGTGTGAATTTCTGGTGGAATATACTTGAAAACGGTCTCTAATAACTCCTTTTCTGCATCCTTATCTACGTCTTTCGGTTTCATTTTGATTGTGCTGTGAACTGTATCGTTATAAATTGTTTACGATTTTTTGAAGAATATCGATTCCATTTAAAGTTTTTATTAATCTCAAAAATTACTTTCATTCTCTCATTTTGAGTTCTGTTATATCTCTCTACAATACTTGATTTCTCTTCGTTTTCAGTATCTAATGTAAATCTTAATGTTGTATTTCCTCAAAACATCGTTAAATTCTTTATTTTTTAAACTCTAAAACCCTTATCTGTATGAAGTAGGTTAGGAGGTTTGTGATTGATCCTTATGGCATCTTTTACTATATCTTCGAAAGCTTTTGAAATATCCTTGCCGTTTTTTCTTTTAATAGCTCTTGACCAAGCATATTTTGAGAAAGTATCAATAACATTTAACATATACTTAAATCCATCATTTTGATCTGAATAGTTAGACATTATAACTAAATCTGCTGCCCATAAATCGTCAATTCCTAATGTTATAATTTTTCTCTTTTTAAACTTTTTTCGTACTGGTGCATGAATTTCTCGAGCTTCAATCTCTATCTCATCTTTAGTCTTCAATTCTTGCTTAACAGGTTTTGGATTTGGATTCTTTATAAACTTACTCTTGTTTGTCTTACATTTTGAACATTTTGCAGCAATTCTATACAATCCATTTTGAGTTTAAACGATTTTTGAATCTATATTTTTCGTTTTCTTTTTACACTTGTGACAGTGAATTAAATCATCTTCCATTTACATATCAAAGTTTCCAAGTTTATTTAATTCGTCTAATATATCAGATTTTGCTTCATTTTTATAGCCATACGGTACTGTATCGATCTTATTTTCTAGGACAATTCTCTTATCATCTTTAGCGTTCAGTGCCAGCTTGTTTATGGTAACAGTGTACAACTCATGTTTATAACTTTTGATGACTGTCATCTCCCTAAATTCTTCTTTATCTTCGAACAAACATCTCTTCAAGTTTTCGATATTTATTGTTTTATTTACAACGCCTTCTCTTAATTCCTTTACACCTAACTGGGTTTTTATCTAGAATATTTGTACGAGTACATCTTAGACCTTAAACCACAAAATTCTTCTAAAACTTCGCTATTTAACTCATCTTTGAATTTCCCTATTACCTTCTTATTTTTAGTAGTGAAACATTCATGATCTTTTGGATAATCACTTGTATCAAAGTCATCTATATTTTCTTTAATAATTTTAAAAGGATCTCGTTTCAATTCTAGAAAATAACTGTCTGTATCCATGTAACACAGATTCAAATCTGGATCAAACTTCTTTAATTTGTTGTAATAAAACTCGTACATTAGCAATTTTGAGAGGTCGAGAACTGAAAATCCTATGTAAATCGGTTTGTTAAATTTAACCTTTTGTTTGTACATGTGACTCGCTATACAGTTGTCGTCAAAGATGTTAAAGCATTTGAAATTTGTTTTCTTAGCTTGTTTCATTGAAAATTCTTCATTTCCAAGCTTAATATCACATCTGTTTTCTCACATTTTCCATAGATTTTCCAAAAACTGAGTTGTTCATCAGCTTATAAAAGTCCTTTTCAAAGTCGCTTGTAGCTTTGGTTCTCATGTTTGTGTTAAAATCAATGTATTCTTTCATAAAAGGCTTCTGATCGAATGCAATAACTCTATTCACATGTTTCAAAATCATACCTTGTTCCAAATAGAACTTCAAATTTCTCGAATGAACAACGTATTCAGTTTTTATCCAGTAGAGTTGTGCATAAGTTTGTTTTTAAAAATGTTCTGGAGCAAGAGGTAAATCCTTGTGATGTTCGTGTAAATTTCTTGGATATCCAAGATCGACTTCGAGAATATAGCCATAATCTTTCGTCGCCAGTGAGTTCTAAAATTGTTTCTTGCCACTCTTCTTTTGTATACGTTTTAGGATCCATCCACTTGATATCACTAAACGGCAGTTTTTGCATAAGACCATACCCATAAAGGTTGTTTTGCATCGAGATAGAGTAAATAGTTTTCGGGCTTTGTCTTATCAAAATCTTTTAAATATTTGTTATTTGCTTTCACATATCGTTTAATACACTGAGAAATGCCTCCGCGAATACCTTTTTCGATCATCAAATACATATTATAATCACTAATTAATTGTAATTCTATCTTCGTTAATTTTAACATAGCATCCCATGCAAGACTGGGAGCTGTTAGATAATGTGCTGGATCAAGTTTATAGCAATTTAAGCAAATATTTCTGAAATTTTCAAATATATCAGCGAGCAATAGTACATCTTGAATGTTATAGAGATCAGAGTAATTTCCTAGATTTTTCTCTTTTAATTTGTTCCAAACATTTAAGTAGTGTTGAAAATCTTTCTCAGATATGCTCTCATCTGGTCAAAAGTGAATAGAAATCTTGAATTCTCAATTCTTCTGTGTAATCAAGTTTTTCAATACTGTCGATAAATTCATAGGGAAATATTCCTTTTCCAGATAGAATTTTAAAAATCTCGTCGTCGTCATTTGGCTGTCTTTCTATTATCTCATTCAATATTCTTCCATCTTGTATAAAATGATTTGTATGTTTGAAGTCTTCTTTCTTTAGATTTTTCGCTAATTTTTCAATAGACGAGGCCATGAATCTAAAATGTGTCCACGAAAGAGAATTTTATGAAACTTTCTAGGTTTGTCACCTTCGAATTCATAGCCATATCCAGAATTTACAGAATAATTTATATATTTTTCATCCGGTGTTTGCAATCAAATCAACATTTCCATATTGTTTAGCCAATTCTTTTATGTACAAATGAGTATCGTAATTTGACATATTGTGGCAGAAAACTGGAATGTTTTGTGGAAATTTCAAATTCAGATTGCAACATGCATGAGCTGCGCCTCGAAACTTGCCGGTTAAATGACAATGATCTCTCACTTTATATTATAACTCTTATCTTTCCAACTATCAGGAGTAAAACCATACTGAATTGACCCAACATCATAAGCAGAACCATTCACAGATATGACCAAACGTTTGAATTTTGATACGAAATTTCTTCTTCTTCTGTCAATTTCATAGGTTTCATGTTCTTAGAATTATATTTTTTCGCTATGTATTTCGATAATTTATTGAGTTCTTCAAACAATTTTGTCGGGACGTTTTTCAAATCTTCTTCATTTTTGGCACGATAACATATCGGTTTGTACATGCGATTGGTCACATTCGACACTAAATATAGAGTAAAACCATAAGGAATGTGCCTCTGAATCTTGGTTGTAGTTGATCTTTCTGGATTATTCTTACATGTCGGAATCTTTTCCAATATGCTCTCAAAGTCCATATAAATTACGTACGGATGGTTATAATTTCTTTTGATAATTAGTAAATTTAGTTGTTTTGACCTGGGAAATGGCATAATTGGCTTACAAAACTTCATGATTTTTAACAAATTTCTAAGTGATCTGTTAAATCTCCAGATTTGTAAAAATGGCTTAAACATCTTCTACACAAAAATTTTCTTTCTTTATGTTTAGAACAACTGCGAAGAAACAAGCTTATTTAAATCGGTTATCAAAACCATAATGAGATTTATCATCTTGTTTAACATACAATAAATCAATGTTTGTTTCAGCGTCATATTTTTCAGAAATTTGTAACGGAACAATGTTAATATTTTCATCAAAACTGTAGACATTGATAGACATTGTTGGATACTTATACTTGGAATTGTAGCTTCGTTTTTCAAATATTTGTATATCTTTTCAGAGACATTGGATACTCAAAACCTGAAAATATTTCGTCATTCACAAATTTTTCGTATTGCTTTACACGTTCACAGTCTCCTTTCTGGTTTTTCAATAGCACATCTTATTGAGTAAATTAAAGCAAAAATCATCTCTATTTTTTATATTTATACAAGCTTTCTTAACTTTGATATTCTTTGGTAAATCGATGTACGATCCTGCATTCATCATTTCGTGTTTGTTAAGGCTCAAAACTAGTTGTTTGCAGCTTTTAAATGGTCCATCCGGAACCTTTATTTGGATGATTTGTCTGTTCTCTATGTGTTAATTTATTAAATTGCTTAGTAATAAAGTCGTTTACGTCAAAGATTTCGTCTGCTTTGATAGTAAAATACATTAGACATGTTTGCGGTTCACCATTCACTTAAAGTTCTGTTCGTATTCACATTCCAAAGAGAGATAGCCCTTACATATTTTTAACATTTTCTTGAAATTTTTTCTATTAAATCTTTAATTTTCTGGGCGCATAATTGAAAGATATTTGTAAATTGACATAAAATTATCGCTCCAAATTCGTTAAAATGTATTGCTTGAAAAGAACCTTTCACAGAGGATAAAACTTCAACATCTATGATATTTTCAGGTTTTTCGTGAAGAGTTTTATCAATGTTTTCAATGATTTCAGACTTGGTTTTATCGTTAGTACCGATAGCCAACTTTTCAGCTATTGAATGAAGTTTTTCATCATTAAATAGGTCGAGATTTTTCTTTTTCAACTTTGAAATTTCTCTTTAATTCACGTAATTTCTCAATATTAAACATTGTTTTCGTGATCGGCAAATTTTATTTTCTCTAGCCCATTTTCTTAAATAATTTAGTTCATTATCGTAAAATTTGCTTGTTTTTTTCGTGACTTTTAGAATTATAATGGCGATCATAGTTTTTTTCTTAAAATTTCTCTTTTGCAGAACGGACATGATATTTTTTTCGCGCTCACATTTATATAGAAAAATTTATTTAACTAAATGGTGCTTGTAAACCAACGATTGCGCCTCTCACGGCGTGATATCACTAACGGATACGACGCGGGGCGAAGCGATTATCGGGCCTCGAAAAATGTTTTAAATTGATTAAATTTTATTAAGATTTCGAAGATTTTTCCTTTATTCGTAGCAGATTTGACAACATTTTACAAAGCACAGCTAAGAAAGTAGAAAGCTCAGATTTGGTTAATTTTTCAATTCCACAGAGTAGATAGTAATGTACCGATCGCTTTTGGAGACGAACGACTGTAGATTCGGTTAATTTTTCATTGAGATTTGCTGTGTTATTTCTCAGCTTCCTTTATGGTACATTGAACAGTATTTTACATTGCTTTTCGGTCGGCTTCCGAAAGTGCGCCAGGAACCCCATATTATTATCTACTTATATATATATATATATATATATATATATATATATATATATATAGTATATATATAATTATATATATATATATATAATTATATATATATATATATATATAGCTCTGCTAGCTTAATATATTTATTGCATTTATAGAGGGCATTCGTCTGTACAATTTATTACAAGGGATGGGATTCTGAAACATTCAAGCAATTTATTTTAATTGTTAATAATATTATAAACTTTTGTGTTTTTTTAGAATTGTTTTAAAAAAATATATCTTTAATAATACAACAAGAATGGTCGGTTGTTAAGTATAAAAATCAGTATAAACAGAAGTTTGAACATTTTCATTCATTGTAAGGTACAAAGATTTTAAAAAAAACTACGTTTCGAGGATTCCACCCTTTTCATCAGGAGAACATTTTAAGTCAAAAAAGCAGAAATCAATATTATGGTGATGAATACGCCAAAGTTAGAAGTTGCACTGTTTTACGTCAAAACAAATAGAAAAAGGCACAAGACTGAGCAATACTTACATTGGGCTGTAAATAGAGTTATTACTACCTGTAAACCATAAAGTATCTTAAGTATAAAAATTATTGTCAACCTGAGGTAGGCCTTAACATATTTTATTCCTCAATTACCTTTGTTACTCTCATTTTTATTTTGATCGTCACATAATAAAGAAAACATGTTTACTTACGCACATAATAAATTTAAATAGTGTCCTACTTTTTTACTAATATACCCATTTTTTAAACAAAAGAAAACAACATTTTTTTATTGGCTAGGACAAATATTTTCTGTGTTATAGGTATGGTTTGAGCTTTGAAACGATCAATATTTTTCTGAGCATCCGAGGCCTAATTTCGATTGATGATTGACCTATCGCTTGGTCAGTTTATTTAATGTATGCCCCATTTATTAAATTTTTGGAGGTTCCCGATGTATTGTGTTGGCTTCATTCCAATTCATACGAATGGCTTCGGGCCAAAAATTATGTGCAGCTTTTTTTTTACTTTTCTGTTAGCCCTCTTCTCATGTTTTTATTCTCCATTGCAACTACAATTTATATTGTAAAGCACAGTTTCTTAGATCCTCTGTGCCGTTTTTTCCCGAGACTTGCCTAATAGTTTTTTTCTATGATTTAACGTGGTTTAAATGCTGCACTTTCTAGATAGTCTTTAATTTTCATAAATAATCGCGGCGCATAATGCTACATTACTACGCAATTAAATAAGGTACCGTATTGTTGTGTACGGGACACGGGGGATCGGTAATATAGAAATGAAAGAACTGTTTTCAGTCACATCATTGACTGTGCGTGGTTCACGGTTTAGGGGGTAAGAAGGCAAGTTGTCTGAAGCCAGGGCTGGATGGTGGACGTGGTGGTGGAATTAGGACAGTGGGCGTGATGGAAAGCTGCCAATGCGGTTTATTGATCATAAGATCCCATACATATATGTATCGAGCGACCTTTGGTAAATCATTACATAGTTAGTAAACATAATCATGTGTTTACTATATAAAATAGATAATTATTATAATTTTGATAACATTAAAAGTACTTAGAAAGATAATGGACGTAAGTGATTAAAGCCAAAATGAAGAACGTCAAATATTAGCTTTATCTCCCTTTCTTTCGAGGGACGACCGATAGAATAGGGGATATTTTTAGGAGACAAAAAATCAAAATTGTATTCAACCCAAACCAAACGTTGAAGTACTGTTTGAGACCTGTGAAAAATAAGATTCCACTGTTTACACAAAGAGTCTACACAATCTATTACAGATGATCAGCAGTCTAAATTTGCGAGGCAACACATTTTAAATCTAAAATATAGATGAACAAATTAGGCACCCTATGTAGGTATCAGTACTTGTCTATTGTTATAAGAGAAACTTTATATATTTCAAATAAGAATATAAACGTAAAATTGGCTAGCAACCGGTCATATGGAAACTACATTGATCATAACTGGTTGGCAATTGGCTAATTTTTAAGCTAATCATGAGGAAACTTCGCCCCTTCAAACTCGTCTGTATAGACGGATGCTTATTTATTTATTTATTCTTCCAACGGAATTACACCAGTAGTGCACGTAATAAGTTTAAAAGAGTATAAATGATTAATAGCAGTTTACTATCACAGCTTATTATTGGCAGTTTTTGTTTAATATCTCTTTACCGAAAAATGGCTCATCATAGCGAGGACGAATGTTTGAAATTAAAAGAAACACTCAGCAAAAGAAGATACTCAAAGAGATGACAATGCAGTGAAACGGCATGTTATTGGAACTTTGCGTTATCTGTAGCTTTTATGGAGGTGTCTTATGGACACCAAAACTTTTATGTTAGAACGTTTTATGTCAGCTTTTCTAAGCTGTTTCCAGTTGTAATATATTTAAATGGAAAATGAATATGGTTTTCTTTGTCGGATAATTTGTAAATGGTGGGAGGGTCGTAAAAATGTGAAAAATTCACTATTTAACTAAAAGAATGAAATAAAACGTATTTTTAAGTAATTATTTGTTTATTTTTTACGTAACAAAATCTGAACAGTTAATAAGTAATGGATATTTACAAATGTCAACTAATATTATTAAATTTTGTGTATCTTAATCTGTAAGTCCTTAATTGTTTTTAGTTTACAGTAAAGATATTAACAATAAAGTACCCTTTCGTAAAACTAACATAAACACTCCCTTACCCAGTTTCAAGATGCGTATTATATTTCTTATGTTGGCTGTACTGTGAGATCTCGGCAGGAGGAGGTACCTATCCTCCACCATTAAGCAGTTTTTCGCGAAATTTGCAGTGATCTGATCAAATCAGCGTACATAATTCTACATAAAACTTAGACTAGTGCAGAAAAATGAGCTAAGTTACTATTACGTCTCTTGCTGTTGGTAAACCTGTTTCCAGCTGTTTTCTGCTATATAGTCCTTTTTATTATTGCTGTCTGCAGATTATCACCAAGCACAACGTTTTTAAAGTGAAAATTTGTTTTGTTAATTAATGTTTACGAAAAGCTTTATTATTGTATTTAATGAGTTATTATAACAAGTTAATAATGTTATTAATATATAACTGTTTTATGAACTGGGAATGTACCCAGGGTTGACTGTAAAATGTCTACAAAACATGGACGTTTTACGGATGAAAAAGAAAAATAATCAGTCGATTAAATAGAAAATAATATAATAAGTCGACAGACAAATTCAGACAAAAAAATAAAAAGAGGCTAGAATATGATTATTTAGTAGAAAAAAATCCAGACAATTCCTCATATGGAGCAGGAATGCAATGAAGCAAGTTTTAAATTCAAATTAAATTTTTCCCGAGATAGATTCTTTATAATAAATTGCATTATCTCCACTACAAATGATAGACGAATGTAATTCTTTAATTTTTAGAAGTAATTCTCTGCTTAATTTAACACAAGAGGTTTTAAAATTGGCAATGATAGTTTTCTTATGTTTCGAATAATAATTAAAAATTAAGCATGTTTTGAACACTTTGTAAAATTTTTTTTTTCACGTAAAAAGTTTTCAAAATAAAATTTACTATGTTAGTATTTGGATAAAAGGGTGCAGAATCAGGCATAATAAAGGGATATGTGTTATTGTTAATGTTCCTTAATGTTTTGACAAATTAACATTAATTTAAATTGGAGCTTCCGACTCTCCTTAACCAATCTTGTCGCTCCGGAAACCCGTAGGAGACCTTATAGTTAAGCTTAGGTATACTGAGAGTTTCATCAGATTCTTATTCTAAACTTCAAAATCGTATAAAATAGAATAAGTTAAATCTATTTTAAACTAGCTGTTACCCATGACTTTGCATACAATTTTCAAAATCAAATACCTTAAATACTACTTGGTAAAAGCGCTTAAGATATATCATAGAGTCCTGTAAAATGTTTTAAAAATAATACAAATACAATAGGAAGCTATCATGTAAGTGTACTTAATTAAATTTACAAACATTTCCCCTGTCTCGTATATCAAATTTTGCACGTGTGAGAGCATTTCTGGTTCAAATAAACTATATTTCCAACGCCATAGCTGAGTCTACCTTGTTACCCGCAAGCAATGAAATATAAATACACAGGTCTCAGAAACCTACTTTGGTCAAAAAGGATTTACTTCTTTCCCTTGCAATATACTTTCGGTCTAAAATATTTTTAGTGGCAAGGTAAAGTTTGATTTTTTCCGATAAAGAAAATATACATACTCTTACCTCGTGCATAGGACTGACAAGCAAATTAATCCCTATAGGAAAGAATTATTATAGGCATTATTAAATGTCACATACTTCCTATCTACTTCCGGTTTTATCGGAGATGTACTTACTAAGTTCACGCAACATTCCAAAATGCCCAAAATAAGGTTTTGCATTATAGAAGTCTAGTTGTTTTGGGACATAGCCATGTCATAGTCATGTTTTGTTCATTTCTATGGTTTTCTATAAGCCACTATTAATATGCCATATCACAATTTCAAGCAAGGCCACCAGTTTGGAGTGCCTTAAGAGACAACATTCACATCTTTCTTTGACCATTAAAGTTGGTTTTATAACAGACAAATGCATTATTTTGGGTTTTATATGCCATTTTTATTTGGTTTAATTACGGTACTTGACCCAGAGTGCGGCATACAGGAGCATTTTGAAATTAAGGTGTAATACTTATAATAATGAATTAAATATATATGAATATTGGGGATATACTGCAAATTCTGAGGTTGGTATCATAATAAATAAATCATAAACCTTTTCAAAGGCTAGAGATGAATTTCAGATTAAATAAATGAAAATGAAAACTTTTTGAGCAATCTAGAGCAACACAAACGGATCCCGGATAACATTTGTCTTTTCCAAATTAAAGGGGACCAGTTCCTTTTACAACGGGACACGATTGAGACGCACGGCTGACTTTTCCTGCCGGTGAAATGTCGTCTGTGCTGTGAGGAATGTAGATATATTTTACAATGGTACAATAGTTGTATTCTTCCCATTGATCCAATATGTCGAGTTCATTCCTTGAATGTGACGACATATTCAGGAAACATATTCATCATAACGAGGGTATTAGAAGGATTCACCTAGTCTTAAATCCAGGATTAGACTCTTAGATTATGAAAACAAGTGCTGTTTCCAAGTGTGAGTTTTTATAACTTCTTCTTGCCCTGTGACTGTAATACTAAACATTTGCTCTTCAAATGAATATAGTGTTTCCTTTTTTTAACGACGCAATCACTATTTAGAATGCTGTCTTTATTATATTCTCATGCAGTTTTTGAGCTTATTGAATCACGTATGTTAATATTAGTGACACTTACTCGAAAACGTCAAGTTGCATGATCTCGTACTTTGCAACATCGTATGTTTTCAATTCTTTCAGAAAGTTTTCGACGTCAATACTTTAGCTGCCGAGCAGTTGATTGAATGGTACGATATTCAACACAATCCTATCCAATTGTCCAATCAATATTCAATATTTAGTGTATTGTAAATATGTTTTTTCCGCACAAATTGCTGTAAAACATTTCAATTCCAATTTTTTATTTAATGTTTGACCAATAAAATTGTGTTTTCAAATTCAATATTTCACGCCTCCATCGACCTCAATGACCTCTAAGGATTTCATATGCAAAGTATAGTCCACACAATTCTTTTCTAATAATTTACCCTCCTACATTTTCATCGTTTAAGATATGGATCTTCCCACTAGAACATTGATCGGTTATAACAGGCGACATAACGCTGCGAGCCTTTGTCTGTGGAAAGTTCCGCCGTTAAATATTGAAGCGTCAGTTCCCCTCGGATTTCCAGCGCACTAAAGATTACACTAACTGTACCTGCTTCAAGCCAACTTGTACAACTTTACGTAGAAAAGAAAGTTGTTAAATTACTTTTACGACTGTATTTTATGGCTTTTTGAACTTTACTTATTTTGTTTATAACTTATGTTGTCAAGAATTAAAGGAGTTAGTAAAAAGTTACGAGACAGGAATAGTAAAGCAAAAATTCAAGATTCTTGATTGATATTTTTTACAAATTACACGAAATTGTGTGACATGCGACACTATACAATATTTATTTTGTTATAGGCTTCGTTATTCCGTGTTTTTAAGGTAAAAGTTTCGACCTAAGAGGTAAAAGCGTAAAGTTAGAAAATAAGATTCAAATCTGCAAGCAAATGAGTTGTTTTACCCTCAGCACCTCACGTCCTTCCGATCCTACATTACATTGGTTGCGTTTCAAGATCTTGCCAATTATATAATACGTTTGCTTGTTTTTAAATATTCTTTCATAGCTTTTTTAAAAATGTTACTTGATTTATATCACGTAATATGAAAGGGAAGTAAGAAAATAATAACTAAAACTGATGTTTTTATATGTTTTATAGATGTAAATTTGGTATTACTCAAACGTTTTCAAATTAAATAAAATATTTGTTATACATTTTTACATTAAACCCAGTTAAACGGTCGTTAAACATCTATAAACTCAGGCTCTTAGAGAAGTTCCGATTTTTAACCAGAATAGACAGTGCTAAGACCAATTATGTATGAAACTGTTAAACAATTATAGAATTTTATACACAAAACGGATGAGGAGAAAATTAAATAATAGTTTTCATGACAAACTACTCGTTCAATAAATCGATATTCTTGAGATTAATGATAACAATAATTTTTGAAAAAGATTAATCTATAACTGATATATTGTTTTGATGGATAGAAACAAACAAGAGGATAAAGGCTATCCTCAATCAGTTGAAGTATTGACTCAGCCATGCTTCAGGCATAGAGGCATACTTCACCGGTAACAAGTCCGAGTTTCCTGCTCTGTCTAAAGTTATTATCTTGAATACTAACTTTCCTTTCATCACTATTATACCAAAGAACCAGCTTTTTCTCAATTAAACAATTCTTTTTCCCGAATGCAGTTTAATATGGGATATAATGTTACAAATTCAACTTATAAACGTCCATCCCATAATGTTGAAAGTGGTCAAGCCGTTTTTTATAAAATATTCACGTTATCAGGAATAATATATTGAATGTAGATATAAATCCTTTTTAGTAATACTATAGCATTGTTTTTTAATTCTAGTATTGGAGTCGTGGAGACTGCAGTATTTTCATACGAGGTAAGATTATAGGCTAATAGCTGTGTAGACTATTTTATCTACGACAGTACTTTCCCAATAATTCAGTGTTTTAGATACAAATCAACTTACTTCAATACTTGTACTAAATTCGAGGAAATACACAAAATTAATGTTATTAAAAGCCAACACCCAAATTTTGTAAGCAGCGACAAATTTCAAGGTACACTTTTATTATAGAATTAATTCTAATATTATTCATTTTAATCATTGTCCCGTTATTGCAGTTCTTCTAAATATAATGTGAACTGTTTTGATAAGCAACGAAATTATACTTTCAGACCTCGAAATTTACATCATAGTAACTGATACAATCAAAAGCTGAATATTAATAGGCACATATTGGTGTACAGTTCACTAGGCGGTTTCCACATTATTTAATTAATACCAGTAGATTTGAACGGATAATTATCACTTGAATCAAGTTACGATCGTTACGTGCGAGAAATTGTTTAACATTTCAGTGGGAGCAAACCAACACGATATTGTATGACCAGAACAACTACCATGTTTCATGACTATATTAAACTCAGTCATATCAATGGCCGTGAATTAGGCCAAGGCCGTTTATCAAACAGTATAATATAAAGTCTTATGGCAAATAACTTGTGCGCAAACATAATTCTACACCTAAACAAAAACAAATAACTAAATATCTTACAAGCCTACTTCCTCACTTGTTATGAATGATGAAGCATTTGACAGGGTAAATCATGATATTTTGCTGCGCAAATTATTTCTCATAGGATTTTCATTTGATTTTTGTATATTTATGGCATCATATTTAAAAAACCGAACTCAGTTTGTGTCAATGTTAAACAAGTCTTCTTGTGTTTATACAAGCTCCTCGGGTGTTCCTCAGGGCTCAAATTTAGGACCTCTCTTCTTTTTAATATTCATTAACGATCTCCCCCGTTGCTTTTCTGACTGTAAATGTCTATTATTCGCTGATGATCTTAAATTATACAGGCCTATAAAAGATGATTTTTATGTTAACTTATTACAAAATTCTTTAGACCAGTGGTATGTTTGGTGTTCGACTAATAAGTTGGAATTAAATGTAAACAAGTGTTTTGCCATGTCATACTCACGGAGGAGGATTCCTGATTTTAACACTTACTTCATAAATAATAAAGCTTTAAAAAATGTTTCTAAAATTAAAGATTTAGGTGTAATTTTTAGTTCTTCTTTCTGTTTTTAATGATCATGTCCACATGCTGGTGTCGATTGCATACAAACTTCTGGGCTTTGTCAAGATAAATTCAAGATATTTTCACAATACTGAGACAATTATGACTTTGTATAAAACTATGATAAGAAGAAAATTAGAGTATTGTTCTGTTGTCTGGAATTCAATAAATTTATTAGAGTGTAGCAATTTAGAGATAATACAAAACAAATTTCTTAAATTTTTATTTTACAAACGACATAATTATGTATGTTCTTACGACATGCTCACTTCTAATTTAAGGGAAATGTTTGAGATTAAAAAATTGTCCATAAGAAGGGAACTAGCCTCAATAAGTTGTTTATGTAAGTTACTTAATAATTCAGTTGATAGTTTGTATTTGCTAAGTCACATAGGTTTGCATGTACCACATCATATATTTAGAGAATTTAATTTATTTGCTTTACCTAGATGTAGAACAGTTTCTCATTATAATTTTTCTTTGTACAAGACTCTACGGTTTCTTAATTTAAACCAATTAAACTTAGATATTTTTAATGATAATTTGGAAAATATTTTAAAGAAATGCAGCAACCTTTTATTTGGATTTAATTTATTGTTCATTGTAGAAGTGTATGTGTACAATGTAGCAAGTTGTTATTTTTATTTAAATTGTATAGAGTTCATTTTATTTATGTTTGTGTAAAGAAATTTAAATATTAATTTGTGTAACTGCCAGCAGTTTAGTTTAGTTTAGTTTGTTATGTAAAGTTCATATTAAGAGTACATTAATTTTATTTAGGATGGCTGTTTTTGGAATAATTGAAGGTTTTGTACTTTGTTTGTGCTATATCATGTCCTGTAGCTGTCATGTAAAAATTGAAAATAAATAAATACATAAAGCTTGTAATAATCTATTATGTAGTCTCTATACTTCTCTGTTGAAACGGAAAAAATTGTCCATAGTTAAAACCTGTATATTTAAATAGCATAATTTATTTTTTTGCATTTTAATAGTTAGGAAAAACAAACTATGCTATTTTAAATAGGTTAGTAGTACTTCCACTTGTGGAGTTACAGGCTTTGCTGAGGTTGCATACAAAATTTAAAGTTTTATTTTTCCTCTCAGTAGGCTTCTATTTTACTATGTCACATGTGAAAATATCTTATGGTTGCACTCAGTTTGCTTATAAATTTATTTATTCTGTAATTTTTTTTCGTTTCCATCATAGTTTGCCATAAGATAAATGTAAAGATGTTCGTTGATGCACAGTCAAATCGTGTGTAGTGACATAAACTGTCATCAAACTCGATGAAGCTTATGTATAAATTATATTTTCATGCAAAGTTTTAAGTATGTAGGTTTGTTTATTCTCGAGATATCATGCGAAAAGACATTCAGACAGTAATATCGTTTTTTCTAGCCCCTCGTATGATAGGTTTTGCTAACTCTCGTCAAATAAATAAAACTAATAATTTAACAACCGCATTACGTTAGCTTAGAAATATCATGTTATTTTACAAAAAAGTATTAAATACGTTAGTAAATATAATGTCACTAATTGAGCACAGGCCAATGCCTGTTCTTTTCAAACGTAAACGAGTGAAAGAGTTGGCGGATAAGTTAAAGGAGAACTCAGCCCAACCATAAGTTAACAAACTTAGGTAGAAGAACAGTGGACTTTTACAAGTGGGTGTCTAAGTTTGCCCAAAATCTCGAAAGACAAACGGTCCGAAACTTTATAGTTGTTCTTTCTCAGACATTTATTTCCTAAACACTTTCTCAATAGTGTATTGTGGCTTGAAATTGTGATTAAGCTGTTCGTCAAGTCATAGAGGTCACACATATCTGACAATACTTGATAAGCAGTCCCAATTATGGCAATTACTTTAATTGTAACTAGGTTGAACTTGGTTGTAAGCAACTTTCTTTGACTAAATCTGTGAGCCAGGGTGATAACTTTTCAGGTCTTTCTATAAAGATTCTCTTTCACAATTACGGTCTGTTATGAATTAAAATAGAGAATGTGGGTATCCCCAAAGGATATTCGATTCCCTATGCCGACTCCTTCACCCCCAAATTCTCCTCTCCTACCTAATTCCGTTTTTTCCTGCATCTCTTGACAAGTGTCCTACATATATCGGCTTGGACGTACACAGTCAGAGAGAGCATTCAAAAGAAGTAAATGTAGTTTTTAGTGTCCAGAAAGGCCAATAGCTTTTAGTGGCGAGGGAAAGGAATGAATGGCTGCTTAGGAAAGTTTTTGGCTTCTAATCCAGCATCTTGTAGAAATCATTCCTGGCCACTGTTTAATGCAATGTTAATGCATGTCATGACGTATGGAGCCGTATAGAGCTTTCTTCAAGAGAACATCGTTACATCTGGCGGTATTTGGTCTGTCTCATCGTTATATAACTACACGAATCATTGTTTGAATATCCGGCAAACGTCATATTCAATAACGACTCGTGAATAGAGAACCCTCAGTAACACACGATGATTCTTTTAGGTGTAGTGATCTGCGTAGATGATATGCGTGACTTTATCCAACATTCGCTGCACTGAAACACTTGACGCTACGAAGTACGCTCAAGTACGCATGTCGCTATGGATTAGTAGCGACGGCCAGTGAATAAATCAACAGAGCTTCTACGCCAAGTGGGTTTCAAGCAATGTGGATGTCTATATATGTACAGGTCAAATGAGTAAAACAATTTAGATTTTTATATCACACGCTCAATCATTTTCAAATTCTGTATTGTGTTGGACTCTATAATTTTTTTAGGAGAGGAGATCCCCTTTTAAGCCTTATTCTGTCCGTCCTCATGGGTCACTGGCCTGTGCGAGGATAAGGGGGAGAGAACAGAATAAGGGGGAGAGTCGAAAGGATTTGAACCTGCGCTATCTCTACTCAGACCCAAAGTCCAACGTCTTAGACCGCTCGTCCACCGGCACTTCATGTGCCCTTTTCCATCACTAGTATTATTTTATAAATATTTATAATTATATATGTTTATTCTTAGCAGAATGAAAATGTAATTTGTAAAATCGTGTTTAACATAGCCATTGGTGTTGCAATAGTTGGTTTTTGTTTGTAATAATATTTTGTAATTTCCTAAGACACCCTTGGTCTCAGCATTGCTGTAATAGATCTTTACTATTTTGAATAAAACATTATTATTCATTAGGAGTGGTAGGAATATGAAGCAAAATTTCCCATTTCTTATAATCAGACACAAAGAAAAACTTTATTGTTGAAGACAACGATATGAACTATTTACAGTATAATGTGTACTAAAGTGTGTGTAAAGTACAGTCGAGTAAATGTGTTCCGTAAGACAGCCGATGACGGAAAATTTTTTTTAAAGCTAATTTTCCCCCAAATCAACGCATGTATACAAGTGTCTGGCCGAAGGAAATATTATCTAAATATATTACCAAGACCAAAAGTAATATTGGTTATTTAAGTGTTTTGATAAGAATATGCGATTAGAAAAATTTTAAAAGTTGCGTTTATATGAACTAAAGTGATTAATGTTCTTTATGTATTTTCCTGTATGTAAAGAAAACTATTGAAAATTACGTATATATACAAAACTCATTGCTAACTCTTCGCATTTAAATTTGTACACAATTTAAGGTTTTTTTCACTATATATATAAATTGTAACTGAAACATTGTATAAACCATACACTTGGAAAACTACTCATTAAAACATTGGATCGAACAAAATAGGCACCAAAGAAAGGTTCATGCGTAACCACAAATTAAAGAGGGACAGTTATATTTTTCTTGAAATGTATGGTTCACTCCTATGTGTATTTTTAACTGCCTAAGTGAAATTTATTATTATAAACTATTGAACTGCCATTATGGTTTATAGATGAGCTTAATATCAATGTTTAATTGTTAGGCTTGCATGACTGATGTGTCCCTACTTTTAAGTTTCATTTTCATGTCGTTTCAAAAATTGCTATCACATTTATAATCTTCGAATATTTCAGCCTGAAACGAATATTTCAGAAACGATTTTTAATCAATATATGTTTTATTATATATTTAATCACACACACACATATATTTTATTTTAGTGAAAATATTTCATGCACGCCAACACAGAGGTGTCTTAAGGGAGCGGATTTATTTGTGATTAGATGGAGTTTAACCAATTAGTAACAAATACACTACCAATTACAGTAGATATTAGACGCTCTTTTTCCTCAATGTCGCTTTAACCAGAACTAAACGGATTCCGTACATTCCAGGCATACACAATGGAGTCGCGTTCTTTATTTGTCTCAAACCATTCTTTAGTTTTGAAGTCGGAAAAATATCGTTTACATTCTTCGTTTAAATTTTTTATTGGCGATGGAAGGATTAAAAGGATAATAGGATTTCAGACATTTCTATTGTTCCGTTATCTCCTGTCTTTATTTCAAGCTTTTATCGGGTATAATAGCATTTATTAGTGAAAGACCATTGTCGCACGTTCTAGGTTTTAATTACATGTTTATTTATGTATGTATGTATGTTTTACACCTGAGGAAGGGAATAGATTTCAAGCCTCAAAACGTAGTGCTATACATTTGAAACATATAACGAAGGCAAATGTCCAAAGCCCTCTTCCTGTTATATATTCAACTGTGTTGTTTCGTCAATATAAGGAAACAGGTTAGTTTTGAGGTTTTTAATCATAGGCGTTTTTATCTGTTTAATGATGAACACGTTTTCCTGTAGTTTTCTGTAATTTTCTGTTAACTACTCTTTAACTATCGTTCATCTGTAATACAAATAATTATTAACTGAAGTATTTAACACTCCAAACTTCTGGCCGATTATCCTGTAACTGAGCATCCATATATCATATTTGCTATTCTTTTACCTCTCCCCCTGGTTGCAATCACGTCTAATAATAGTAAATGCTTTATTATGTTCAACTTCTATAACAATCAAAGTTTACATGAATAGCACTCATGTGTTGTGAATATTTATCTAAGCCATCTTAAACGTTCGGTCATACTGCCCATACTTCACATGTAAGTAACAAAGTCATAATGTCGGCTAATAATCTTATTAGTCCAATGAACTGAGGAAATAGATTTTAATAAACTAGCATCAAAAAATTATCTTTAATGCTGATTAAAAACAAGCTTTCTGATACGTGTAACAACCAAAATAGAATTCCATTAATACTCCTCTCTAAGCCATAACTACGCAACTGGTGAACGTATTTCAGAACTGCTTATGCCAAACTACTCATATTTTTCTATACATGTCCACTCACCATATCATTATAATCAAATATTTTGAAGGAAACAGCATTTTTCCGGATATTTTCCATCGTTTCAGTGAAACAAGAAATCAGTAACACTACGTTTTCGAGATCTGCAATCTGATCTCTTCTTCAGGTAATAACTAACCACCATTGATTCCTGACTTACCATGTTGTGATTCCTGACTTAGGCGTGCCACAACGCTTTGGTATGATTTGTTTATTTTAACCTAGTTTGTAATTATGTATTAGGTTAGTTATTACCTAAAGAAGAGATCAGATTGCAGATCTCGAAACGTAGTGTTACTGATTTCTTTGTTTCACTGAACGATGGCAAATGTCCGGAAAAAATCCTGTTTCCTTCACAATCCTTCCAACGTCAAAAATAACCTTCAAACAAAGAAATATTTTGAGTTATAGTAAAAAATATTCCCTAATAAAGGGGCTAGAGTTTAAACAACAAAATCAATGAAAATCAACAACTATTTTGTTAGATAGGTTTATATGACTTATTCGAATGTTTTTGGCTTTACTGTACACTAAACATGCCTAACCGTTGTTTTGAATCCAGTTCAAAATCTCAGGAATTGTTATGTGTTTAAAGGTACCATAATTTTACAGATTTCAATTTTAAAATTTTAAATTTGGATGAGTCGGGACTTTGAAAATATTTTCTTACTGGTTCCCACAATAGGAAATTAAAACAACCGCAAACAGACATTTGCGAAAATGTTTCTGTACTTTATTAAAATATCACATGACTATACATAAAATTATACTTGTAACTTAGTAATTAATATTTAGTAATTAATCTATAAAATGCATGTCCCAATATCACAATGAAATACAAATAAACATTATAGTCATGTCATGATTATTACTTTTTGTGTGCAATTGAATAAGCTTCATGTTAAGAGATAAAAAAGCCTTGGTAATACTGTTTTTGGTCCAAGAGATAAATATTTAGAGCCTTTGAACTAAACTTGGTGGTTGGTTTAATAATAGTATTATGATGTCAATCCGGTCTTTGGGGAGGGGCCGGTTTGGGATGAAATGGGAGGGAGAGAGAGAGAGAGAGAGAGAGAGAGAGAGAGAGAGAGAAGAGAGAGAGGAGAGAGAGAGAGAGAGAGAGAGAGAGAGAGAGAGAGAGAGAGAGAGAGAGAGAGAGAGAGAGAGAGAATCAGACCTCTATTTCTCGACTCTTCCTGTCTGCTTAACTCATATTTGCAGGATATCCGTTTACCTGCTTCGATAGGTTAAATAAATTACATTTTCTATTAATTCATTTTATCTACAGACTATTCTAATTAAATATCTATAATCAACCAAACATACTGCATCTGAATAATTTTATTGTTATTCAATAACTAATTGTGGTTTGACAAATTACTATAGAAAACCCTACAGTTGATGTTAAATGTTAATTGTATCACAATACGGTTGATACTGTATCATTTCCGAGACTCAGGTGGTTTTGAATCACAAAGCAAAAGCAGTACAGATACAAAATTAAGCAAATTTAGAAAATCTAAGTGATGGAAATTATATACATAATTACTATACTATGAAATTATATATACTATGACATTCAAATGAGCCCGCCGATAAAAAAATTCTTATTTTGGGCTTTTAGATTCACAATATTTATCACGCAAGTTTTCTTTTCCTGACCGTAAATGCATAACAATCGACAAAGTGCCAACCAAGTATTATTCTAAAATCTTCTAAATTGCCAGAGTGATTAATAGTGTATTGTATAGTTACATCAGAACAAGGATACTTCAAAGAAAATTTAATATAAAGTAAGTACTTGATAAATTAAAAGAATAGCCGGGATGTAAGCTTTCCGTTATATTTAGGTCTTGCTAGCCATAAGCTGTACATAAACGTTTTGACATTTTCGATTATTTTAGATAGGTGAAACCTGCAGTAAAAGATTGTCAATACTATCCAATATACCAAATAAAATAATATAAAATCCTGTTTACAAAATTGAAGATTTCCAATTGCAGAGCTTCTTTACAATAAATGTCCCCCGCCAGAGACCCTGTGAGAGCAGCTTTGCTCTCAGCTTCTCGCTAATCGAGACCCGTCCCTGAACCGGTCCTGTCTGTTGGGTCGTTTTTGAGCTCTTCCGTGACAATGACAGTGATGTAAATTGATGTTCGCCTGATGATTGCGAGACTGGCAATGAAAGCCCCCTTCTCGCATTTCTGCTCACTGCAATCAGTCAAACTTGCGAGCTAATGACAGGATCGTGAGTCCTCTTCAGACCCACGTTTATACTATACTTCCTCCGTTTATACATTATACTAGGCTTCGGTTACGCTTAGCCCCAACATTTGTTCATTGCATTAATCTGAATTTAAAGGTACCTTTTGCTCTTCCACATTGCCAACTTCTCTGTAGTAACATTGTTCATATTTACTTGACGACAACAGCTCGAAACAGCTAAGTTAACATCATGTATAAAACGTCTAATCGTCTTAGTTCGCCCGTAAAGATTCATTTTATATTACATTTTGAAACAATTTCCTGCACTTTATTGTTAGTGTTATCCCAAAAAGGTATCCTGGAATTTCTGCACTGTATACAGTATCTGCGAGGACAGGCGGTACACACCTGAGCACCCATTTACATTCAAATATGGTCTGGTTAACAAAGGCAACAAAGAGGACGGAAATCCGCAAGTCCAACGACCCTCTAAAGTAAAGTGGTAATGGCGGCAAAATTGCCCCACCTTACACTTAGTCCTTCCGACTAAATCCCTTCCGCTCACGCACTGATGCTAGTAGGACCCCACATTACACCTGTTTTTTTCTCTTTGAAATTAGTTTTAATGGCACATATTATTATAATCGTGCCCAAAACAGCCACACAGCCATATATGATACATCCAATTAAATAGAATACAATTAAATAACACTAAATGTACGTATACAATAAGGAGAGTTGCCTACCCTAAACTACTTCTAAGAGAAAACATTTTATCTTTTAAAGTTTAAAAATTGCATATATCTCATTTATTTACACGTCTAAAAAAAAGCAAAACTTTAACTGTACTGCTGATAATAACTAAACATTTTGTTACAAAGCAAGTTTCTTTTTATATGGAACTGTTTTCAAAATATCGGTTACATGTTAATCCCATAAGAACTGGAGAAATAAATTATATAAAAAAAAAATTCAAAATTGGCACAAGCATTTATCCTTTAAATATCTAACGATAATTTGGTTGGTCAGCCATTTAATTCCAACATGATTAGTTTGTTTAAAAAACTTAAACAAATTAACAACTCCAATATTCATGAATCCTAAGAAAAGTAATAAGTGTTCTGGAATGCTTGCAACATTTCCCAGCTTTTATTTGTATCTCAAACGGGTTTCCAGATTGATTACATTTAAATCTCAAAAGAAATAAATTTCAGCTGCCACAAAATCTATTTAAATTCCACAAAGTCGTCGTGAATTTGAACCTTCAATACAAATATTCAGTACACATATTTCAATAGTTTTGTTATTTTTCACCTTCAAACTTATCACGTTAAAATGTTTGCTACCTAGGTTAAGGGGTAAAAATAACAAATTCACTTAATTTATAGCAATTATCATTTATTTTTTATCAAACATTAATCGTATTTAATGAATTAACCATCTAGGTCAATATTTGGAAAGCTACGTCTGGAGAAAGAATGTAATATCGGGGTAAACGGTGGACTTATTCTAGGAACGCCAGAGCATTGCTTGTGACGGAATGAACTCTAGATTTTCACACCGTTTTACATATATAGTGTGAGTTAAAATTATGGATACACTCTTTTAAGTCTTTGATGAATAAAGATGGAGGGATGGAACCTGGGACATCTTTCTAGGAAATAGAAGTGACTTTTAGTTACTGTTACAGAAAAGGCTTGCCCATTTCTTCATAATATGATTTTGGGATGAAGAAAAGTCGCTTTTTGTAAACATTATTTCTGCTGATAAAGGATCTAATTACAGGTTTAGCAGAGATTATTCTATTTGAACATTCCAGATGTGGTACAGAAGGGCAGAATATAGTGCTTTCGGGGTGATTCTGTAATTAATGGGTATCATGGCTATAAAGTGTTGGGAGATTATTGGCGGCGCGTCTTTATAATTTCTTATATATCTACTTATGTCCTTAGACCGTGAACTTAATCAACATCTCATTTATTGGACTATAATCGATTACGAATCTTTAGGAAATGAGGACGTGTCACCGTATTCATTGACTAAGTGTTATCTGTCACTCAAAGAGCTGGCCACATGTTCTTCTTCTGCCTGTACGCAGATATACCAAGAACAAGTTGAGTTTATAGATTTAAAAATTTTGCATGTAACCCCTCATTTCTACTTATAAAATGTGTTTCATATGATGGTGTATTTCATTCCATGGGATTTGGCTGAGCGTTTAGGAAAGTTCTATAACTCAAGGCGAGATCTCTATAGTAAATTGAGGTCTACGTAAATATATTTGTGTCTGTATCTTTTGCTATTTCCAAAGGTTCCTCTGCTGTTTGACGTATCCACCTGTATCTGTTTTCCACCTGAATATTTCAAGAACAAATTGGATTATGGATTAAAATTTTACCTTTAATTTATTTCTACATAAGCAAAGTCTTACTTTGATAATGATCATGTCTCTCTGTAGGATTTATTTGTGTAGCCTAACTACCCACAACTTATTACATTTAGTCTGTAGACTGTAAATATCACATGAAACTTCATTTTTACTCATATATCAATAAAGATTTCATTTAAGATGCATAAATAACCATGGGGAATTGGCAATCAGTAGGCAATCAAAATCAACCTGATGGCTGTAAAAGTTTGTTTCCTCTCTGATTTCCATATATTTCTTGGTGGGACATCTCGAGAATTAAATAAGCCATATACTTGAAGTTGGGCAATGAAAATTCAGCTATGCCTGTTAAGCAACATGTGGGTCTGTCGTTTTTTAACAGAAAGATATAAGAAATTCCGTAGGTAATTTATTGAGATGCCTATCAATTCTTGGGGATTAAACCAAGCTATACTATTAAAACATGTGTAAGTATAAAAGTTTCTCTTTTATGCCTCTTTATAAGAATAGTAATATTTTAATCTCTGGATAGATGTCCTGTAAAAATCCCCTTGAATTATACCTAGGAAAAGGTTTTGCATAATATGTACTTTGTCCGATAAATGGGACAAGCCACTAAATTAGTTTTATGACCTAATCTAGCTAGTGCTTGGCTATAATTAGTCTTTGAGACAAGGTTAAAGTATTAATTTTAAAATATTTAATAATACTAGGGGTAAAAAACAACAATCCGAAAATCACCTCAATGTTCTAACTTAATAGTCTTATAAACACTACATTACATTTCCCTAAAATTATTTACAATCATTTTATAAAACAATAATATATTTTGTTTAACTAAAACGTAATTTGCATAGGTTGAGAATTAGTAGCATTATTTCTACCACATTTAGCTGTCGCTGCCGTAACTTATAGTTAAAGATTCCTGATATGTATCGCTGTTGAAACTTACATTACGTTAAGTAGGCTTTTACAGTGTTCTTTGAATGTGTTAGAGGTTGCTCCAGTTGTACTGTTACAGGGTCTGATTTTTACAAAAAACTACGGACATACAAAACAAGTAGTGTTCAAAGCTTTTCTAAAATCCTCTCACGGCCTTATAGACGATACATCTTAAGGTATAATTTTAGCTTTAGGGGCCGTCTAAAAGATTTTATATTGTTTTAAAATATAACATCCATTAATATAATGCCAGCTAGACTCAAGAATCCAAAAAACCAACAAAACTGTAATGCCAATTAAATTTGATATATCTTATATTTCTTATTCTATCAGAATAAATTCACCGTTCTCGTGTTGAGCATTATCTTTAATACTTAAAATCTAAGAAATTTATCTCACATCCTTTAGAAATTGTATTTCCACCTAGCCTTAACATGCATCATCAAATCTACAAAACCCTTTTTTTTTATTTATAATATTTGTTTTAATTTATTTTTGATAAATAGTTGTAAGAAGTGGCAGCATACTAGTTGTCAAGTTATTTTAACCAAGCGTTAATTATTATAAATTCTTTTTAAAAGAGTCCATACATTATCAGATTGTTTTTTGAAAAACTTAACAATTAAATTCCCCAATAGAAACCTTGACCTAAACTATGGCAAATATTAAGAGTCCAATTTCACCTACCTTTTTACAATTCTAAGTCCTACCATGAAGATAGTCCATCCAGATAATCCTTCACAATGGGTAGAACGAGGTTAGTCGGTGGTTGTTGTTGTGGGATGTTTATTGCAGGTCCGGTCCGTAATTAGTTGGGTCGTCCTTGGAACCTTTGCCCTGCACGGCTGTGTGTGTTTGGCTCGCCCATTCACTGGTTGTCGCAGCTTCATATAGAATTAAAACATATCCCCAGACGGGGGTGTCAGTTCTTAATTTTATTATTTTTACCTATACCGTTGTTTATCATAGAAAATAACAGTCTTTTTTCTTCTGTTCCCCTCTTCCTTGGCATAAATTTTATCAAACTAACAAGTTTTAAATTAATATTCCAACATTCGTGTTAGTTATTAATTTACATACAAACATAAATAACACATGTTAATAACATTAATTACGGACCATGAGTTTCGGATTTGTGCATTATTCAGAAAATAAATACTGAATTGTTTTAATACACTCCTCCTCTCCAAACCATGTAGTTATCGCAACTGTTTACTTCACCTGTGGCCCTTTTATCTAAATCATAAACTTTTTATTCCTCTTGAGGTTTCTTCAAGTTTAAAATACATTTTTACAACATTACAATTCAAGTTAATATTTACAATTTAACAGGGCTGTAGAATTTCCTCAATTGTTCAATATATTTTAATTTAATCTTCCTTGTCACTGAAATTTCTCAAATCAAACATACATACATACAGCGTACATCCAATATAGTTTTTCTTCATTCTTACAACTAATTTAATTCGTCATAATTTTTAATTCAGTTCTTTTTTTTTATTTTGTAATTCAAATTATTTACCCCTCGGTAATTATATTGTTTTTTGTTATATTTAAATATGCATTCTTCTTTCCCCAGTGGGTTTCACATCCTGCAAGTGTATTCTACGGAATTCATTCAATTCTTTTAAATTTTGAACCACATATGAGTTGGAGCTAATAATTGAAATTATTCTGAATGGTCCTTCATATTTCAGATCTAGCTTATATCGCTGATTTGTAATTCTACAATAGACTACATCATACATTTTTAATTGCCTGTGATTTCGGTTGTATCGGTTTCTTCTCGAATTCAGCTCATTTTGTCTTTTTAAAATTTTGAATAGCTTCAACCATCTTTGCATTCTTATCTTTGCTCCATTTTTCATCACAAATATCTTTAATTTGCCCATTTTAGTGACAAACCATCATTTGCTTTGAAACTGAACATCAATTCAAATGCAGAACGACTTTATGCTTTCATTGTGACAAGTATTTTAGGGCCATTTGCACATGGTACAAATCCTTGTCCCAATTCTTTTTACAGTCATGATAATAAGCTGTCAGAATTTGATTTAAATTTCGAATTTGCCTTTCACTTTTATTTCCTTGAGGAGTATAAGGTATAATGGTCCCTTTGTTTTATGCCCAAATTAAACAAATAATTTTTTGAAACTCCTCGCTGACAAAATATGTTTCCATTATCCGTCACGAATTCTTCAGGCAAAGAAAAATTTTTGAAAATATTATTTTCTAATGCATTAATTACATTACCTGAGGTGCATTTCCTGAGTGGCATTATCCAATTATATTTGGTGAAGTCATCTACAGCTATCAGGATGTATTGCATTCGATTGGAAGACGCAGGTAATGGCCCATAAATATCCATATATAACTTCTGCATTGGACGACTGCTCAGATTGCTGTTCAAAGGTCCTTGGTCCCTCCAGTTGCTACTTTTTGCTTTCAAACACACTTCACAACATTTTACATTATTTTTCACATAATCATTTAGTTTAGGGTGATAAAACCTTTCATTTATTTTCTGTTGTGTTTTTAAAATGCCGAAGTGACACCCAGACAATGAGTTGTGATAATACTCGTATACGACCTTGAATAAGTGCTCAGGTAAAATAGATCCTTTTAGAATTGTTTTTATTGTTCACATAAAATAACACCCCTTTTTCCACACTGTAAACATCACTATTGGTATAGTTCAATACACCCTCCATAATTTTAGTTATATTTACATCCTGCTTCTGATGCGTTTTTAAGTCCATAAAGCTAAAAGGCATCGTACTTATACTATTTATAGACACTGTTTCCTCTCTTATTACTAAGTCCTTATTATTTACAGTTTCATTGTTCATTTTTATAGAGTTATCATTCATCTTGTCCTTATTCACTAATTTTTCTAGTTCATGTAAACACATTGTGGTCAACTTCACTATCTTGAAATAATCTAGATAAATAGTCCGCTACTGGGTTCTGATTACCTTTAACATGCGTAATTTTAAATGGTAGAGACAATATAACCTCCACCCAGCGCCCTAATTTTCCTAACTTACGAAAGTGGGACAATACCCAAGCCAATGCTGAGTTGTCGGTCACTAAGTTGAATGGTCTCATTTCTAGGAAATTACGGAATTTATTTATTGAACAGACAACTGCCAAAGCTTCCTTTTGATAGGTAGTAAGTTTCACCTCACTTTCGTTAAATTTTCTCGAATAATAGGCCCACCGGTTTTAAATGTCCATTGTCCGCTTCCTGTAATAAACAGGAACCGAGGGCCTTATCACTCGCGTCGCATTGGACTGTGAACTCCTTGTTGAAGTCAGGGATGGCTAACACGGGGGACGGGTAACCGCTCGTTTCAGTTTATCGAACGATTCCTGACATTTATGGTCCCACACAAATTTGGACGACTTCTTCCTCATTTCATTGAGTGGATGAGCTATTTCCGCATAATTTGGAATAAATTTAGAGAAATAACTAGTCATCCCTATGAATCTCGCAATACCTTTCTTGTCCCGGGGCCTCGGAGATTCTAATAACGTCCGTGTACGGTCAGGGTCCATTCTTATAGTGTCTTTGGAAACCAAATGTCCCAGAAATTTAATTTCATTATAACAAAATTTTACTTTCTCCGGATTCACAGTAAGATTATTTTTCTTTAAACACTCTAACACTTGTTTCAAATGCATATAATGTTCCCTCCAATGTCTTCGAATACACAATAATATCGTCCAAAAAGGCGAGAGTGCAAGTAAATCTCAATTCTCCTAAGATTTTATTCATATATGACGACAATACCCCACTTCCAATATTAATAAATCCAAAAGGAATTCGTTTAAAGCTGTAACTTCCGAAAGGTACCGAGAACGTAGTTAACTCCTGGCTTTCCTTCGCTAAACTTATTTGATAAAAACTTTTGGTTAAGTCTATTACTGAGTAATAATTGTTTCCCTTCAAATGGTAATATAGTTCGTGCATGTCCGCCTATAGGATAACTCACTCCTTCCAACTTCTTGTTTAACTCCTTGTAATTAACTACTAATCTTTCCGATTTTCCATCTTCCTTACCTACTAAAAAGGCTTGGACTCGAGTACTGACTCACACTTGGTTGAATAATGTCCTGTTCCAATAATTCGTCAATATTTTTTTTTATTTTTAATTGTTTAGGTGGAATTCAATGGATTATGGTCTAAAGTTTTTACGGGTTCATGATCTTTAACTTTTAATTTATACTCATAATCTAGAGTTTTACCAATTTTGTCGGTAAATTACCGTTGGAAATTCCCTTTATAATTTTTATTATTTCATTACTGGCCTCTTCGCATCCTATTTTATAAGTGTGATTGGTGTTCATACACGCTACTGTAATATTTTGCACAAATTTTATACACTTTTCTATATTAAAAGTCAAATCGGACAACAATTATTTTTCAAGTCTATTAACAAACCAGAATGTTTTATAAAGTTCGCTCCTAAAATTGCCTTTTGAGCTAAGTCCTTCACTATAACAAATTCCACTTTCCAGGTGAACATATCTATTTTTATTTTTATATTTACACTGCCGATTACGGACATTTTTTTATTTTCAGCACTCATACATGTCAGGTTAGATAACTGGTAAACACTTTACAATCTTATTCTCTAATAAATAGTTTATTACAGTCTATCACTTATTATATTTATACTACTACCAGTATCTAATAATACATTTAATGATATATTCTTGCCAAAATCTATTTCTAAGCTGGGCAATGAACTGATATTTTCCGAATTTTTCTTTTGCCAAGTATGATTTAATTTAGCAGATAATTCATGTGAATTTTTGTTGGACACAATTTTAGGTAACCGGGAAAGTTCGCCCTTCCTTAACTCATTGTTCGAACTTTCCCTACTAACTAGTTTTTTTGACTCCTGTACATTTACGACCTACATTTTCGGGGGTTTATAGCTGGAGTGTGGTTTACAATAGGTCTCCGCTGGTTTACAACAGGTTTCCTGTTTACCTCCCGGCACTGATAAGCATAATGACCAGGTCTATTACATTTATAACAAGTTATTGTTTTCTTGCCTCGCCCTGATGCTGTTAACCGGTACATTATACTTTCCTATTCAACATTCAAATTATTCCCTGTTTTCCTCACGTTGTCAGCATAGCCTACATTATTCGCCCTTATACACATCTCATCCAGTTCGGAATATGTGCTCGGATTTCCCATAAACACTAGTTTATTTCTGGTTTCAGGATTAATTCCCACCTTAATTAATTCCACAACATCCCTTTCATTTATATTACAACAAAGTACTTTCTACTGATTCCTTAATGTCCTATAATGTAGTTGGATAAGCTTTCATTATATCTTTGGGGACGGGTGCACCTTTTCAAATTTCAAAAGTTCACGCTGATGATATGGCACGAAATAATTCAATAATATTTCAAGCATTAATTTGACCGTGACATTGTCCTGTTTTTATTTCTAATAGTTTCGACAAAAGAGCTCCCTGACTATGGTGAAATCGCAATCTCCATAATATCCTCTTCCGTACATCTAGTTTCCTTTTTAAGTTTCAAGATTATTTTAAAGAATTCTAATAATTCTTGAACATTTAATCCATCGCAGATTTTTAACTCTTTCAAATAACGCTCAATGGGGTTCGGTAGTTTATTATAACTTAAATGTGGCCGTCCCGAAACAAACACCTCATCTCTCATATTTAGACCCAGACTTATCTTTCACTTCCGGTTTACTAGCCTCTTCCAGCTCACCTTCCATTTCCAGATTGGAATCAGATAACTTACGCACCAAGTTATCAGATGTTTCCTTGTCAATTTTTAGGTTTTTTATTTTTTAACAACAATTCACTTAATATACTATTCCGGTTTTCAACATGTTTAGCTATATCCTTTTTCCTTCGATTTTAAACAATTTACTTAAGTTTAGTTAGTCGGCGCTGCCAATGATTTATTTTTGTTTTCAACACCTAACTATGTCCAATGTTAGTCCCTGTTCAATGGATTCCTCCAGTCTACTTCCTAATACTTGGGTTTCTAACTTTAATTTTATCCCATTCCTCCTTGAAAGCGACCTTTCCCACTCAGGTTCAAATAATTACTATTTACATCAAGACTTATTAACTGCAGTAACTTTTTCCTTAAATCTATCCACCTTAAGACTAGGAGACACTTCCACACCTCTTAACCTAATTTCATAGTCCAATATAATAACGTATTTAACTCCTTATTTAATCAGTTTTTTTGTTTTATATTAATTGCATGTATAAATATATATATATATGTATATTTTTTTTTTATTTAAAAATTAAGGGTATTATTAATTTATATAATAAAGTATTAACTCCTTATTTAATCAGTTTATTTAGTTTTATATTAAATATTGTTTATTTTATTGTTTCTGGTTATATGTTGTAGAACTGAATATTTCATCGAATTTAATTTTTTATTTAATACTATTATAGTTCATATTGGCTATTTATTTCCTTCTCAGAACATTTGCTTTTAATTTTATCATTTGAAAGACATCTTAAGATTGATACTATTAACATTGTACTCATTAACTTTAAGGAGCCGAAAATTGTCATGGCATGTGTTTGGTTAATGTATTAGGCCCTATTGCGTAGAATTAGAGTATTGTATGTGTGTGTGCGTGTGTGTGAGTCAGTCAGTGTCGCGGCTTGCGGTCCGGAGCGGGCGTGTCACGGCGCCGTTGATTGTGGACCCGGGATAGTGGGTCCACACAGTCCTCGCCACGCCGGTCGCCTCCCCGCCTTCACCAACTCCTCCTCGCCTCCATCCACAGCTGATGTTCCTTTCTCTTTCCTTATCTCCCTATCCTAGACATTTTGAAAGCCGCTCATATCAAATGCGCAATCGCTTGAGGGGGCATGTTTATGAGCTTAGAGAAATTTTTTGGCCTTCAACAGTTTGATTTAATTGGAATTTCAGAATCCCTGGCTTAAGCCGAGTATTCAGTCAAGCGAAGTTTTCCTTCCCGGTTATGTTTTGCAACGGAACGATAGAACAGGAAAAAATGGCGGAGGTGTTGCAGTGTATATTAGGGAGGGCTTAAATTTTAAACCGCTTCTTTTTTCGCCTTCTGAGTACTCGGCTGGCCAGAATTTATGTTTTATTGAAATTGGTTTTGTCTGGTTTCGGATGTACTACTACTGGGAGTGTGTTATCGCCCACCCAGAGTTTGGACATATGACAGATTTTGAAAATGCTCTCTTGCACCACATGCACAGATATAGTCGTATATTGATCATGGGCGATTTCAACACTGATTTGATGAAAAACAATCAACACTATAACTACAGACAGCTGACTTCCATGTTTGACTCGTGTAATCTAACAATACTGCCGACTGGAGCCAACTCATCACACTGCCGAGTCTGACACACTTCTTGACCTCATGGTGGTTTCGGAACCACAAGATATCGTCCTTCATACGGCAGCTTCCAGTCCCTGCCATATCAAAACATGACCTAATCTATTGTGTTTATTCAGTAAATATATACCTAAGATTAAAAACTAGGTTTATCAAGTATAGAGACTTTAAAAACATGAATGAGGCTGAATTTATGTCCGATATTTTATTGCTCCCATGGCATAACCTAGAGAATCTTGACTCTGTTGAATGACATGGTGGATGGTTTTAATAAACAAATTTTTATCTGTTTATGATAAACATGCTCCTTATGTGAACAAAACGAATAAATAAGAGGCACCCAGTGCCATGGATGAGAAAGGATATTCTTAGCCTGATGGCCCATCGCGATAGCTTTATATCGAAGAGCGAGGCGCTCTAATGACCAGATACTTATGGATCAGTACCGTTTAATTCGAAACAGGGTTAAACAACTTCTGCGTAATTCCAGGCTGAGATATACTCGAGGTCTTTTTGAGAATAGGAAACAGTCGTCAAGCGACTTATGGCGTAAGGTTAAAAGCCTTGTTGAAATAGGAAAACAACGTATTTCACAGCCAGTTCTTATACCTCTGAATGAGTTGAAACCAATTTTTTACATCTTGTAGTCAAAGTTTCAGTCAGGAAAAAGTGGAGGACTACTTAAAACATCTTCAAAACCTACCCTCGCCGTAGTTGTGGTTATCCCTGAGTTTTACTTTTAAACCTGTGATACAAGGTGACGTGTTTGAAAGCTATACGCCGTATTCGCAGTAATGCTGTTGGTACGATGGCATCCCAATACGCCTCATAAAGAATATTCTATTTGCTGTCCTTCCAATAGTCACATTTATTTTCAACACGTCTCTTAGGAGTGGTATTTTCCCATCACAATGGAAGTCTGCTTTTGTCCGTCCTCTTATAAGATTTCAGCACCAGTATCATGTTCAGATTATAGGCCGATAAATATTCTTCCTGCATTATCTAAAGGCCTAGAGAGAATTGTGCACTGCCAATTCACTGAATATCTATCTTACAACAACATATTTAGTGACTATCAATCTGGTTTTCGGACCAACCACAGTACAGAAACTGCGCTTTTAAAAGTGACGGATGACATTAGGCTTGCTATGGATCACAGACAGGGCACAATTCTCACTCTTTTCGATTTCTCAAAAGCTTTCGACAGCGTAAACCACAAAGTATTGCTAGCTAAAACTAAGGCTAATAGGGTTTTCTAGTCATGTATTAACTTGGCTGAGATCTTATCTGTCCAGGGAGACGGCAGTGTGTAAAGGTGGATGACATGACTTCGGACTGGGAAATTGTTACTTGTGGGGTGCCACAGGGATCGATTCTTGGTCCTTTATTATTTGTACTGTACGTGAACGACATTCATTCTGTACTTAAACATAGCTCATATCACATGTATGCTGATGACCTGCAAATCTATTCACACTTTAAAATTGACTCCATTAATGAATGTATCACCAAAATCAATAGTGACATTACAAATATCGTTATGTGGTCCAAAAATCATGGCCTGAGACTAAACCATGCAAAAACGAAACCAATCATTATTTGTCACTCTCGTTTACGAAACTCAATAAACTTCAATACTATTGGAAACGTTAACTGTAAATGGTAACAGCCTGCCATACTACGACAAGGTGAAGGATCTTGGTTTGACTATAAACTCGACTTTGACTTGGACTGACGCTGTTGCGGAGATTTTGTAAACGGGTTTTCGCATCTATTCACTCACTGAAACGTTTTACAACGATTTTTACCAGAACATATCAAGCTGCTCTTGACTAAATCACTCGTACTTCCACATTTCAATTACTGTAACTCCGTGATCAATGATAATGACCATAGTGCTGAGTGAGAAGCTGCAAAGAACTCAAAACTACTGTATACGTTACGTTTACGATATGAGACGGGAGCAGCACATCACACCGTACTATATTCAGTCAAATATTCTAAAATTAATAGATCAAAAGATCCATCAAAATTTTAAAACTAGTTCATTCAATATTGAAATTTGGTTTTCCAAGATATTTTTCTGAATATTTTAAATCTGTGTCTCATGTAGGTGTAAGAAGCACTCGCTCTGGCTCATACATTTTGAGAATGCCTCAGCACAGGACTGCAGTGTTTGATAAGTCATTCCATGTAATGGCTTGTAGGTTGTGGAATGCCCTTCCCCAAACAATTACTTCCATCGATAGCAGTTCCCGGTTTGTGGCGAAACTGAAAGATATGTACCTTGAGCGGTTAGCTGGGGCAGTTCCGGTCTGAGATGCTGTGGGCGTGACACTGGCAGAGGGATGAATATGAGATTGTGTGTGAAAAAGTTCATTTAGCAATAAATACTTTAATTTATTTGTATATTAAAAATATAAATTTATATTATGTTTTAAGAATAGTAGAGATGGTTAATTTATTATTGTGTTAAATTTTAATTATTACACGTTAAAATATTGCATTAATTTCACCACTTTGAGTAAATGTAATTATTTCTTTATTTTATTATCTTTATTATGTTTTGTTTTATTCTTAAATACTATTTATTTAATGTTTTAAATATTACATTGCAACAGGTTAAGTGTAAGAAAGGGCCATGCGACCCTAACTTTGCCTGTAAAAATAAAGAATTTTCATTTCATTTCATTCATTTCAATTCCTCCTTGGTTAACAAGTCCACCTTAAGTGCCATTTTAAAAAGTTTAATATTAAACACTTTATAAATTTCCAGTATCCAAGCCACTTATTAATGAACAACCACTAAGTTCAATTTTATTAAGGTTCACCAGAATAAAGCAGAGTGGCGCACTTATTTGTATACTAAATGTTAATATACAAAATTTTTTGTTTTTATTATGATGACCTTAAATATTCTCGAACTCATAAGATTTAAGTAGATACTGGTGAAAATTAAAACTGCACCTTTTTAGAAATATTCAGGTTTATTATATCAATTCAAATTTCAATTACTAACCTTGTATTCCACCAAGCAATGTTTTGCACAATAGTTTAAAATTACTACTTCCTTAGGCAAGGCACTTTCGATTTAACATGGACTCACTGTCCTCCAAATACGTGTGTATAAAAATATAAAATAAAATAATAATCTTGAATAAATTTGTATGAAATAAAATAAATAGGCTTCTTCTCAAAACTAATAAAATAAAAATTATAAACTTCTTTAAAATAAAATTCTCAAACAAATCTAAATAGTTCTCAACAGGAATTTTTCACAAGTTCCTACAGGATATGGTGCAGCACCTGCAGCTCTTAATTTTAACTAGAATCCCTATAATTTCAATTAAATTTTTACGTTTGACTTTAAATAAATAACTCCTTTACAATTTAGATATATATTAGTCCACACTCAACAGAATTTGATCGTTAATTTTCAAATTTCAATTCCAATTTCAAAATAATTCACTTCTTAAATTTTCAAATTTCAAATTTAGAAAAATTTAATAATTCAGTCAAAAGTACTTAGCTCTTTGGTCGTGAAGGTCTTGGAGTTTGGTATTAAAAATAATCTATACCAAACGGATCCTACGCCCGACACTACTTTTAAACTCGCACTAAAGACTTTACTCTATCGCTTCTCAACTCGGAATGGAAGCAGAGCGTGTTTTTCTTGGCCTGCACCGACTACGCTCCTGTTCCTGCAGGCCTGTTTGAATCACTGTCAACGCAGCCGCCTAACAAAAGATTGAGTCCACTGTAGACTATTGTTTAGCATTCACTGCCATCAAGTCAGGTCTAGACCAGATTCCCAAGCGCGTTGTGCCTGCCGCTCGATTACAATATAAATTTACTTTTTTATTCCCTATCCATTTACAATTTTTAAAATAAAATTTTATTTATTAAATTTTTATTTTTATTTAAAGTATACCATGTAATTGGTATACACACCCCCCCTTAAAGCGCTTGGTATCTGCCAAGTTTTAATACTTAAATCTAAGAAATTTATCTCACATCCTTTAGAAATTGTATTTCCACCTAGCCTTAACATGCATCATCAAATCTACAAAACCTTTTTTTTTTATTTATAATATTTGTTTTAATTTATTTTTGATAAATAGTTGTAAGAAGTGGCAGCATACTAGTTGTCAAGTTATTTTTAACCAAGCCGTTAATTATTATAAATTCTTTTTAAAAGAGTCCATACATTATCAGATTGTTTTTTGAAAACTTAACAATTAAATTCCCCAATAGAAACCTTGACCTAAACTATGGCAAATATTTAAGAGTCCCAATTTCCACCTACCTTTTTACAATTCTAAGTCCTACCATGAAGATAGATCCATCCAGATAATCCTTCACAATGGGTAGAACGAGGTAGTCGGTGGTTGTTGTTGTGGGATGTTTATTGCAGGTCCGGTCCGTAATTAGTTGGGTCGTCCCTTGGAACCTTTGCCCTGCACGGCTGTGTGTGTTGGCTCGCCCATTCACTGGTTGTCGCAGCTTCATATAGAATTAAAACATATCCCCAGACGGGGGTGTCAGTTCTTATTTTATTATTTTTACCTATACCGTTGTTTATCATAGAAATAACAGTCTTTTTTCTTCTGTTCCCCTCTTCCTTGGCATAAATTTTATCAAACTAACAAGTTTAAATTAATATTCCAACATTCGTGTTTAGTTATTAATTTACATACAAACATAAATAACACATGTTAATAACATTAATTACGGACCCTGAGTTTCGGATTTGTGCATTATTCAGAAAATAAATACTGAATTGTTTTAATACACTCCTCCTCTCCCAAACCATGTAGTTATCGCAACTGTTTACTTCACCTGTGCCCTTTTATCTAAATCATAAACTTTTTATTCCTCTTGAGGTTTCTTCAAGTTTTAAAATACATTTTTACAACATTACAATTCAAGTTAATATTTACAATTTAACAGTGAAAGGCTGTAGAATTTCCTCAATTGTTCAATAAATTTTAATTTAATCTTCCTTGTCACTGAAATTTCTCAAATCAAACATACATACATACAGCGTACATCCAATATAGTTTTTCTTCATTCTTACAACTAATTTAATTCGTCATAATTTTTAATCAGTTCTTTTTTTTTATTTTGTAATTCAAATTATTTACCCCTCGGTAAATTATATTGTTTTTTGTTATATTTAAATATGCATTCTTCTTTCCCCCAGTGGGTTTCACATCCTGCAAGTGTATTCTACGGAAATTCATTCAATTCTTTCAAATTTTGAACCACATATGAGTTGGAGCTAATAATTGAAATTATTCTGAATGGTCCTTCATATTTCAGATCTAGCTTATATCGCTGATTTGTAATTCTACAATAGACTACATCATACATTTTTAATTGCCTGTGATTTCGGTTGTATCGGTTTTCTTCTCGAATTCAGCTCATTTTGTCTTTTTAAATTTTGAATAGCTTCAACCATCTTTGCATTCTTATCTTTGCTCCATTTTTCATCACAAATATCTTTAATTTGCCATTTTAGTGACAAACCATCATTTGCTTTGAAACTGAACATCAATTCAAATGCAGACGACTTTATGCTTTCATTGTGACAAGTATTTAGGGCCATTTGCCACATGGTACAAAATCCTTGTCCCAATTCTTTTTACAGTCATGATAATAAGCTGTCAGAATTTGATTTAAATTTCGAATTTGCCTTTCACTTTTATTTCCTTGAGGAGTATAAGGTATAATGGTCCTTTGTTTTTATGCCCAAATTAAACAAATAATTTTTTGAACTCCTCGCTGACAAAATATGTTCCATTATCCGTCACGAATTCTTCAGGCAAAGAAAAATTTTTGAAAATATTATTTTCTAATGCATTAATTACATTACCTGAGGTGCATTTCCTGAGTGGCATTATCCAATTATATTTGGTGAAGTCATCTACAGCTATCAGGAGGTATTGCCATTCGATTGGAAGGACGCAGGTAATGGCCCATAAATATCCATATATAACTTCTGCATTGGACGACTGCTCAGATTGCTCTTCAAAGGTCCTTGGTCCCTCCAGTTGCTACTTTTTGCTTTCAAACACACTTCACAACATTTTACATTATTTTTCACATAATCATTTAGTTTAGGGTGATAAAACCTTTCATTTATTTTCTGTTGTGTTTTTAAAATGCCGAAGTGACACCCAGACAATGAGTTGTGATAATACTCGTATACGACCTTGAATAAGTGCTCAGGTAAATAGATCCTTTTAGAATTGTTTTTATTGTTCACATAAAATAACACCCCTTTTTCCACACTGTAAACATCACTATTGGTATAGTTCAATACACCCTCCATAATTTTAGTTATATTTACATCCTGCTTCTGATGCGTTTTTTAAGTCCATAAAGCTAAAAGGCATCGTACTTATACTATTTATAGACACTGTTTCCTCTCTTATTACTAAGTCCTTATTATTTACAGTTTCATTGTTCATTTTTATAGAGTTATCATTCATCTTGTCCTTATTCACTAATTTATCTAGTTCATGTAACACATTGTGGTCAACTTCACTATCTTGAAATAATCTAGATAAATAGTCCGCTACTGGGTTCTGATTACCTTTAACATGCGTAATTTTAAATGGTAGAGACAATATAACCTCCACCCAGCGCCCTAATTTTCCTAACTTACGAAAGTGGGACAATACCCAAGCCAATGCTGAGTTGTCGGTCACTAAGTTGAATGGTCTCATTTCTAGGAAATTACGGAATTTATTTATTGAACAGACAACTGCCAAAGCTTCCTTTTGATAGTTAGTAAGTTTCACCTCACTTTCGTTAAATTTCTCGAATAATAGGCCACCGGTTTTAAATGTCCATTGTCCGCTTCTTGTAATAAACAGGAACCGAGGGCCTTAATCACTCGCGTCGCATTGGACTGTGAACTCCTTGTTGAAGTCAGGGATGGCTAACACGGGGGACGGGTAACCGCTCGTTTCAGTTTATCGAACGATTCCTGACATTTTTGGTCCCACACAAATTTGGACGACTTCTTCCTCATTTCATTGAGTGGATGAGCTATTTCCGCATAATTTGGAATAAATTTAGAGAAATAACTAGTCATCCCTATGAATCTCGCAATACCTTTCTTGTCCCGGGGCCTCGGAGATTCTAATAACGTCCGTGTACGGTCAGGGTCCATTCTTATAGTGTCTTTGGAAACCAAATGTCCCAGAAAATATCTAATTTTCATTATAAACAAAATTTTACTTTCTTCCGGATTCACAGTAAGATTATTTTTCTTTAAACACTCTAACACTTGTTTTCAAATGCATATAATGTTCCTCCAATGTCTTCGAATACACAATAATATCGTCCAAAAAGGCGAGAGTGCAAGTAAATCTCAATTCTCCTAAGATTTTATTCATATATGACGACAATACCCCCACTTCCAATTAATAATCCAAAAGGAATTCGTTTAAAGCTGTAACTTCCGAAAGGTACCGAGAACGTAGTTAACTCCTGGCTTTCCTTCGCTAAACTTATTTGATAAAAACTTTTGGTTAAGTCTATTACTGAGTAATAATTGTTTCCCTTCAAATGGTAATATAGTTCGTGCATGTCGCCTATAGGATAACTCACTCCTTCCAACTTCTTGTTTAACTCCTTGTAATTAAACTACTAATCTTTCCGATTTTCCATCTTCCTTACCTACTAAAAAGGCTGGACTCGAGTACTGACTCACACTTGGTTGAATAATGTCTGTTCCAATAATTCGTCAATATTTTTTTTTATTTTTAATTGTTTAGGTGGATTCAATGGATATGGTCTAAGTTTTACGGGTTCATGATCTTTAACTTTTAATTTATACTCATAATCTAGAGTTTTACCAATTTTGTCGGTAAATACCGTTTGGAAATTCCTTTATAATTTTTATTATTTCATTACTGGCCTCTTCGCATCCTATTTTATAAGTGTGATTGGTGTTCATACACACGCTACTGTAATATTTTGCACAAATTTTTATACACTTTTCTATATTAAAGTCAAATCGACAACAATTATTTTTCAAGTCTATTAACAAACCAGAATGTTTTATAAAGTTCGCTCCTAAAATTGCCTTTTGAGCTAAGTCCTTCACTATAACAAATTCCACTTTCCAGGTGAACATATCTATTTTTATTTTTATATTTACACTGCCGATTACGGACATTTTTTTTTATTTTCAGCACTCATACATGTCAGGTTAGATAACTGGTAACACTTTACAATCTTATTCTCTAATAATAGTTTATACAGTCTATCACTTATTATATTTATACTACTACCAGTATCTAATAATACATTTAATGATATATTCTTGCCAAAAATCTATTTCTAAGCTGGGCAATGAACTGATATTTTCCGAATTTTTCTTTTGCCAAGTATGATTTAATTTAGCAGATAATTCATGTGAATTTTTGTTGGACACAATTTTAGGTAACCGGGAAAGTTCGCCCTTCCTTAACTCATTGTTCGAACTTTCCCTACTAACTTAGTTTTTTTTGACTACCTGTACATTACGACCTACATTTTCGGGTAGGGTTTTATAGCTGGAGTGTGGGTTTACAATAGGTCTCCGCTGAGTCTCTACAACAGGTTTCCTGTTTACCTCCCGGCCACTGATAAGCATAATGACCAGGGTCTATTACATTTATAACAAGTCTATTGTTTCTTGCCTCGCCCTGATGCTGTTAACCGGTGACATTATATACTTCCTATTCACATTCAAATTATTGTGTCCTGTTTTCCTCAACGTTCACAGGTCATCAGCCATAACCGTGCTACATTTGTAGTTCGCCCCTTAATACACATGTGTGTTACTCTATCTCCAGTTCGGAAATTATTGTTGCTCGACGATTATCCTGCATAAACCACTAGTTTATTTCTGGTTTCAGGATTAATTCCCCACCTTAATTAATCATCCACAACATACCCTTTCATTTATATCTACATAGCAAAGTACTTACTACTGATTCCTTAAATGTCTATTAATGTAGTTGGATTAAGCTTTCATTATATCTTTGGGGACGGTGCACCTTTTCTCAAATTTCAAAAAGTTCACGCTGATGTTCTATGGCACGAAATTTAATTCAATAATATTTTCAAGCCATTAATTTGGACCGTGACAGATTGTCCTGTTTTATTTCTAATAGGTTTCGACATAAAAGAGCTCCCTGGACTATGTGAAAATCGCAATCTCCATAATATCTCTCTTCCGTACCATCTAGTTTCCTTTTTAAGTTTCAAGATTTATTTTTAAAGAATTCTAATTACATTCTTGGAACATTTAATGTTCCATCGCATGATTTTTAAACTCTTTCAAATAACGCTCAATGGGGTTCGGTTAGTTTATTTATAACTTAAATGTGGCCGTCCCGAAACAAAAACACCTCATTCTCTCATATTTAGACCAGACTTTATCTTTCACTTTCCGGTTTTACTAGCCTCTTTCCAGCTCACCTTCCAATTTTCCAGATTGGAATCAGATAACTTACGCACCCAAGTTTATCAGATGTATTCCTTGTCCAAATTTTTTAGGTTTTTTTATTTTTATAACCAACAATTCACTTTAATATACTATTCCGGTTTTCAACTATGTTTAGCTTATATCCTTTTACTTCGATTTTAAACAATTTACTTAAGTTAGTGGAGAGTAGTCGGCGCTGCCAATGTAATTTATTTTTGTTTCACACCTAATCTAATGTCCAATGTTAGTCCCTGTTCAATGGATTCCTCCAGTCTACTTCCTAATACTTGGGTTTCTAAACTTAATTTTATCCCATTTCCTCCTTGAAAGCGACCTTTCCACTCAGGTTCAAAATAATTACTATTTACATCAAGACTTTATTAACTGCACGTAACTTTTTCCTTAAAATCTATCACCTTAAAGGACTAGTGTGAGACATCTTCCACACCTCTTAACCTAATTTCATAGTCCCAATTCCATCCTTGGTTAACAATATCCACATTAAGGGCCATTTTAAAAAGTTTAATATTAAAAACTTTATAAATATCCAGTATCCAAGCCACTTATTAATGAAAAAACCACAAAGTTCAATTTTATTATGGTTCACCAGAATAAAGCAGAGGTGGCGCACTTATTTGTATACTAAATGGGATAGTTAATATACAATATTTTTTGTTTTTATTAATGATGACCTTAAATATTCTCGAACTCATAAGATTTAAGTTGATACTGGTGGAAATTAAAACTTGCACACTTTTTAAGAAATATTCAGGTTTATTATATACAATTCAAATTTCAAATTATTAAATTGTATTCCACCAAGGCAATGTTTTTGCACAATAGTTTAAAATTTTACATCCTTAGGCAAGGCACTTTCAGATTTTAACATTGGACTTACTGTCCTCCAAATACGTGTGTATAAAATATAAAATAAAATAATAAATCTTGAATAAATTTGTATGAAATAAAAATAAATAGGCTTCTTCTCAAAACTAATAAAATAAAAATTATTAACTTCTTTAAAAATAAAATTTCTCAAACAAATCTAAATAGTTCTCAAACAGGAATTTTTCACAAGTTCCTACAGGATATGGGTGCAGCACCTGCAGCTCTTAATTTTAACTAGAATCCCTATAATTTCAATTAAGAATTTTTTACGTTTGACTTTTAAATAAATAACTCCTTTTACAATTTCGATTTATATTAGTCCACACTCAAACAGAATTTGATCGATAATGTGATTCAAATTTCAATAAATCAAGATTTCAAAATAATTCCATTCTTAAATTTTCAAAATTTAAAATTAGGAAAAATTTACTAATTCAGTCAAAAGTTACCTAGCTCTTTGGTCGAGAGAAGAGTGTCTTGCTCGCAAGTGATGTGGTATTAACGTACTATACTAGTATGCTCTTCCAGAGACGGATCCTACGCGACTCTCCGAGTAACGCTCATTGTTTTGAACTCGCACTAAAGACTGTGTATGTGCTGTCTATGTCGCTTTCTGTCAAATCGGAAATGGATCTCGACTCTAGATGAGGGTTTTCTTGGGCGCTCCATGCAGCCGAACAGATATAGCTGATGTTATCTGCAGGTCCTGTTTGAATCACTCTCAGAGCAAGTTCGCTCTAGGCACGCTAAGACATCTCAAGAATGAGTCCCTCAAGATGTGTAGGACTTTTGATTCTGTAGCATTCGTGCCATGTACTCTAAGAGTAAGGTGTCGTTTTGAATACGCGCCTCGCTCGTGCGCACCTCAATCGACCGCGGTGTTGTGATACTGCGCCGCACTTGGATGTATAGTTAGTTCAATCATAAATTTACTGTTTGTATTTCAACTATTTTCTATTGTCTTATTCTGAGAGACACTCTTCTCTAGAAGAACCCCCCGCACTCCTCTAAGACGACGTTAGATCATGAGCGATGTTGAGAGTAGTTTGTTATGATTATTATTTAACAGAATATAACCCCGTCAGATTACCAAGAGTATAAGACTGATGTGAGAGTTAAGATGATATTCTGAAGTAAAAGTGTTAAGAGAGAGTGAGAAGTTATTGGCTGAGACTTGGCTTAGTATAGAAAAGAAGCATTACTCTTGTTAGAAGACCGTGGCAGATGGACCAGTGTCTTTTTAGAAGAATATAGAGTACGTGAGCGCCCATTAAAATAGATTTTTAGTGAATATTCTTTAAATTTACGAAATGGGTTTTAGTTGAAGGACAGACCAATTAAAAAATTAGCGTACGCATGTCGTATTTGTCCCTGGGCTTTGTATTTTGAAAATAAAAAATATTACCATATTCGCCATAATCTATGAGACAAAAAACATTCTAAAATTATTATTTTAATAATATATTTGGGTTTTTATGTATATGTGATGAGGAATCATATAACCAGAAATCAGTTTAATGTAATTAGTAGTGTTGACGTAATCAAGCAATGTTCTCAACTTAACATTTTGTAGGTGAAACACGTAATACATACGTACAAATACTGTTTAACATCCATAGAAGAAACACCAAAGGTAATGTAATGACACGTTCTTAAGATAATTCGAAAACTCTGTGTTCAACACTCAGCACTCTAAGAAAAAAATCAGCAAAAATAAAATCACGCGGATGCGCCAATTCCGGATGTTCCAGAATTTACATGGATGAGTAACTTTTATAATTCTTCTGTCTCATTTTCGCCTTATTGTATCTCATCGTTACCAAAAGCCAGTTTTACATCCTTAGTTTTTAGCGAATAACTGAATAATAGACACAAAACAGTGGAACAGGACATATCTTAAAGATAATGAGGGACAAAATATTAATTTTATATTTTTATACATTTCAATTTCGTGTATTCTCGTTTAGTAAATATTATACCTAACCAATGAATGTAAAGGGTTTATACTTTTTATGGCAAGACTTGTGTGTTTGCGCCGTTAATTATGTCTGTACCTAAGTGTACAGAAAGACTCGAAATCAGAATTGAATTAGCAAAAGTCTATCACTTCTCCCGCCACAAGTCCAAGTTCAAGTCGCTGTGGACTGTGAGGGGGTGGATCCCCCACATCTTTCAAGGCCTCTGCCGGTTAGGGCTTTTGCCTTGTGTCTCGAGAGTCAAAGTCCCTAGTAGCTTTCGCTACCTGTTTCAGTGGGGTGAAGTTTCGTGGTGCAGTCGAAAGTTGTAGTCGATGTCAACAGTCATCCATGAGAAGACGCAGGTTGGGGGACCCTCCCTGGGCGCGAAGCTCACGGATGTGATCCCACGGATGAGGACTCTGCAGCTTCCTCAAGGCTCGATGTCAGGCCTTCTACGATGCTCCTGATGGGTAGGGGGAACGTTGGACGAAGCCCTGATTACGGTGTTCCTCACGGGGACCAGGGTACCCAGTGGCCCGCCGGAGACACACGCTCTGGACAGCGGCATCAACTGCCTCCTTGCGGTCTTGCAGGTGAGGGCACGGTTTCCATAGCTGGCGGGCGCATATGTGAGCACTGGTCGATAATCAGAGCCGTGTAGAGCCAGGACCTTCGTCCTGGTCGGTTAGCTTCTTGGAGTTGAGCAGGGGGCCGATGATGCCGAAGCCCTTCCTGTCTTGGCCACAGATCCTCTTAACGTGGGGTGGTGAAGGTCCAGCTTGGAGTCCAGCAGTACCCCCAGGTACTTGTCTGAAGTCTTCCGCGGTTATGTCGTCGCCGTTGTGTAAAAGGTGACGGCCGTCCGATTGTCATCCTTGTCCTTGTGAAGTTTAAGCTTCACATTTGGTTCAACGTTGACCTTGATCCTTCACCTTGGTCAACCAGGGCTCCAGTAGGAGCAGCTGCCGCTGGATTGTAAGTACCCAGCCATCCTCCGGTTGGGCAAGAGTGGCCGATGAAGGAGCCACATCGGTCCGCGTACAGGGAGAGCTGCCACTCTCGGAGCGGACCGGAAATTCGTTTTGTGTACCACAGGTACAGGATCCTGCCGAGGACTGATCACTGTGGCCACACCAGATTGTCACTTAGGCGGGACGTGGAGGTGGATCGGGGCAACGCTGACGGAGAGAAGGTCCGGAGGTGGAGATAGCTACGGACGCAGCCGGAATAAATCCTGCCTTAGGCAATGGAGACGATGACAGCTTGATAGAGCAGTCCTTCGAGCCACACCTTGTTCGAAGGCTGTTGCTCAAGTCTAATCTGTGACCGAAGTGGAGGTGGTGCTTCCCTTTCCTACAGCTACGGTGATGTTGTTCAGGACTCTGCGGAAGCTGAAGGGTGGTGGAGTGGCCGATGCGGAAGCCGAATTGTTTCTGTCCTGATAGACGTGAAGAACTCCTCAGGAAATCTCGCCAAGACGATCTTCTCCAGAATCTTGGAGAGCACAGGCAGGAGGGAGATCGGCCTTGTGGTTCCCCGGGAAGGAGAGGGTCCTTGCCGGGCTTGGTTATCATGATCACCTTGACATCCTTCCAGGTTGTCGGGAAGTGAGCCAGGCGTAGGAATGAGTTGAAGATGCAGGTGATCGTGACGATCACCCTAGCCGGCAGGTTCTTTAATGCTGGAGTTTCCTAAGGAGTCCGGGGCCAGGGTGTCTTCTTCGACGCGAAGGCGGCGAATGTGGTCTTGCACTTTCAAGGGTATTTCACAGTGGGCAGTTGGTCGATCTTCGTCGGTTTT
>NW_025779222.1:0-56555 GCF_021130785.1 Homalodisca vitripennis
CCTTCTTTCGTTATACGAATAGAAGCCAAAATTGTTTGGTAAGATGATCTCAAGAGAAGACTCGAAAAACTGGAATGTCACAGAGAATTTTATACTTATAGCAAGAGTACCGACATTAGTTAAGACAAACACGAAACAATGTTGACCTTCAATATAAATATTATGATTTTATTATGATGCCGAGTGACCAACTCTTGATATTTTGTAACATACGGATTAACGAATAAATCATTCAGGAGACATTCGATATCCATCATATAATCAATCAGAAACGAGCTTTTTAAAGTTAAAGGGAGCTCAAACCGCACATCCCCCACTTATCTTTCACAATAGACTAGACCTATCGATCCACTCTGACAATCCAAATATTCTCGCGATTCTGCAGTTAGTGATATACCGACTCACTCCTGGACACTCCAATAATTAAATTTTACTGGAAATTACAAGCCAGCAAGGGAAAATTAACGATTTCTTTCTGGAGTAAACCTAATAAATTAAAAGACCAATTAGATTTTTTGTATTAATAATTCACAATAGCTTTCGGTTTCAAGATACGTTACAATTTTAAGCAAATCAATCCTCACTGCCCTAGTTTCTCACGTGTCTGAAAATCCACAACTACGTCACAAGAGGATGTAATTTAGATTTTTCAATGTCCCTGCAATGGAAATATTTTTTTTTTTTTTCGCCAGTACGGTCCTTGTAGTACATCAGATTATTTAATAAAAATTTTGTATTAAAAACATATTTTTGTTTATAGAAACATTAAAGAAGAAATGTGTAATTTTGTAGTCAAATTATTCGCTTTAAACTGACTATTGGCCGTATCTTCAGAGAAGATAAGATCTTAGTATTGAATCTATGAAAATGAGAAATTTGCTCCAAAACTCTGTGGCTTACGCCATCCAATCTCTAAAATGTTTCTAAAGCCGTGTGAAAGTAGAACTTTTTAATGTTGTATCCCCGGAATATTATCCATTTGAATTAAAAGTAAGAAGGTCGTCAACACTTATGTAAATTTGGTCATAGACAGAACACTTCCACTTCAAATTAATTGATTAAAATATGAATAACTGTATAAATACCAAACAAGAACGTATCTAAATGCCATTGAGTGCCTCACGCTGATATAGAACTTTATTGTTTTCCTCTTTGTGTAATCTAAAACCTAATTTACTAAAATTAACAATTTATAAAACAATTTTTCGTATTCTAACATAAATTACAACAATATCTGATATTCAGCGAAATAATATTATATAACAACAGAAATATACATCGAAAGCATTAGTTGTAAAATGTTATAATATCTCTCAGTAGACAAACTTTCAGGAAAAGAATATTTAAGCTATTTTTACGTTTATAAAATAATTTATTGTAATAAAGATAGAAATGAATCGTAATGTGTATTAACAGTGTTTTTTAATTGATGGAGTTTTTTGTCGGGCATTTCGAATGAAAAATTTAACCGCATATAGAAATAAAAGCATCAAAATTTAAATAACTTCGTATTAAGTGACAACACGGTGTGGGCGTATTTTACCTTTTAAATTACTGCAAACAAAACCCCCAATATTTTCATTGCATCTAGAACAGTAATTAGTTTACTGAGCATGTAGCTTTGAGATCATATTTGTTATTACAGTTTGTACTGTCCTCAATATCATCTAGAACAGTTTTGTGGATGTAGTAGTGACATATAGATTGTTTGTCTTAAGCTTGTGATGTAAAGACGAAGTTTATGATTTATTAGATATCCAGTAATAAAAAATGGAAATATTTTATTTCTTTTTATAAGTATTTTCATGCGGACTTTTTAATTCTACAGTAAATCTCACAAAGTGCCAATAAAACTTTTTAGCCTTATAATTATTTAAAACAACAGTTTAAGAAAATACGATCAAAAGCGTAATTATTTTAGAATTGACCAACGTCTATGAGGTACCCTGAATATGAATCTCTTTCATTGAGATTTGTCAAATATAAGAAAATATAGAAAAAACGTTTGAAAAATAATTACCAATAAGTTTAAATTTTAACAATTAAGTGAAAAACTTTGCCTTTTGAAGTAAGCGACTTTTACAGAAGTTTTATAACCCTTTTTACAACATGTAAAGGATAGCAATCTTATTTACACTATAAAATGTTTTTCAAGCTTTAGATTTAACAAAATGAACACTGGTCCGTGTGTGGCTCTTCGGTTCATCAGCTTTATTTTCTTGTGACATATACTAAATGGTGTATGCTCCTGTAATATTATGGCGGTAAATTTTTGCAAACAAAGTTTAAAAATCAGCATTTTGATGATATATATATATATATATATATAATAATGATAATAATAATATATACTCTAATACCAATATCCAGTATCTTAAACATCCAATACGTGAGATACAACGTAATGGAAATGTTGAAGTTTGTAAGATTACAGGTCATGTTGCAAATTAATCTGAACAGAGAGGTACATGTATTCGATTTTTCGGGGGGGGGGCGTTTGACCATCCTGCAGATGTGGTGTTATTTCTTTTGTAACATGTGATATCATTGTTTCTACATCACTACAACACTTTTTGAGGTTATGTTTATTTTTTGCACATGGTTAAGTGATTTTACTGTCTTTGTTGTCGTAATTTTTTAACGTTCCGATTATTTTGGTGAGTTCTTGGGTTATTTTCGATATTAGTTTAGTTATGGATCTAACTCCTAGAAAAAGAATCAAGATTGTAACTCTTCATGAACACACTTCTTTTGACTCAAAGACAGATTGCTGAACAATGTGGTGTTAGTTTGGGCCTCTGTAAAATAATATTATTTAGTTAAAAAACGTATCCGGATCAATTTCTCCTAAAAGAAAAGGGTTTTAATGAAGAAATAAGAAAAACTAACAAACCAAAGATGATGCAATTTTGATAAGGAAATAGTAAACTTCACCCTGAAAAAAAAGTTATTGATCTTAAAAAAGAGACAGAAGATGCTGTTCAAATTTCGTGACTCATCAGTCAGATAGACTTCCTTTTGCCATTAATAGAAAAGCCTGGCGTCTCATAAGGGCCAAAGGAAAAATACGACCTGTTTAGACAAGCCGCTATGATGAAAAAAAACGGTTGGCTTGCGCCAAAAAAGTTACAAATTTTGGAAAGTTGAGAATTGGAGGAAGGTTATTAGTTTTTCTGACAGGAGTCATTTTGTAGTCCAAGGTAGGAAGTTGTCCCATGTAGAGAAAGGTCAGATAATGAACCTGTGTCACCGAAAACATTTTGCAACAAACAGTAAAACACCCAGTTAAATAAATGTTTTTGGAGGTTGTTTTTCGTTGTTCGGCTTAGGGCCTTTGGTACCAAAATCTTGGGAATGATGAACAGTGAGAAATATAACCCTATTCTACTAAGCAGAGTGATTTCTGAACAAAAAAACTAGAAGCTGACTATCAATGTAAAATACCCTTATGTTGTTCCACAAGATCTTGCACCATGTCACGTCATCCAAGGCAGTTTACAAAAGTTCATGGATGAACAGGGTTATTTTTGTGCTTGGAATGGCCTGGAAACTCGCCTGATGTCAATCCAATAGAAATTCTCTGGTCCATTTGTAAGAAAAGAATTAACGAAAAAAGGACTTGCCACAACTAAAGTCTAAAGATGATTTCAGCCCTGAATCAGGTTTGGTTTAAGGTCCTTGAAATTCAAGAAATTGGCAAGAAACTGGTCGATTCAATGCCAAAAAGACTTGAAATGTTAAGACACAGCAAAAGGTGGCCAAATTAAGAATTAAATGTATGTATAATGTGAAAACTTAATTGATTAGCCTAATATGTTTGTTTTTAAACTGAAATTGGGGGGTTTCTTGTTCAGATTAATTTGCACATGACTGTATATGCTCGAGAGTAATTAATTCGTTCAATAACAAAAATACTAAATGGTGCACACATTCTTTTGTGTAATATAAAGTTTTTTGACTATTGTGTTTATTATAAGTAAAAATACCTTTATTAAATTTTACACAAATATAAGGTGAAAAAATAAAATTTCAGTTATAGGTATATTACATACCCTTTAGTAATTTTTATGTTGCAAACACGAAAAAATTCCAATGTTAATGATTTTTTGGTTCTATAAGCTGTAGAAATAAACAGAATTTCTTTATAGATTGGGAAAAGTGCAAGAGAAAATAATTTAATATAACCCTAATGCCATTCTTATAAAACATAAAACATAAATTTTCCATTATTTTAGTTGATTTACTCCGTATTGCATTTCTGAAAAAATAAATACAATTTTGTTTTCATAATTATTATTGATCCCAACTATAATACCTTTCTTAAAAATTTAAAAGTTCAGATTAGTTTTTAACGTTTAAAAATAAATCTACAAGCTTCTACAAGGTATATTAGTTTTAGAAAAGATCTCAAACGTACGTAACTAAAATGAAAATTAATAATTTCCTCTGATTAAAAGAAAACCATTATTTTAGTAGAAAATTATTTCTCATGTATTACAATGGCAACAGTTAGATACACGCGAACTACAAATCCCATGCTCTAACCATAGCCTTTCGCTAGAATCAACAATTGCCTTTTCCCTGTAACTGTATATATATATATATATATACTATATATATATATATATATTCACTCTGTTGTATATATATATATATATATATATATTCGTAAAGAAAATAAATTGAAATAGAAGATCCTTAATAATAAATAAATTGCAATTGTGCGGAAAACATTTTCAGTAAAGAAACTCTTACTACAAGGTCTCGATACAATCTCTTCTTTGTACCACTTTATTCGATAGAACAGAAATAAAGTATAATTTAAAGAACAGTAACAGGAAAAACAAAACTGATAATAAATCCTTCATTTTATACTATGAGATATAACAAATTTTTCACTAAACAGTGTTATTGTTTAAAAACCGTGAAATACTTTCTAAGTATTAAGTTCAATGTTGGTTTATGAAATGTTTTATAAGACAAAATTAAAGGAAATGGAGTGATATAGCTATTATCCCTGTTTAACAGTATTTACAAAAATAACCAATCGGAAATTCGTCGCAAAATAAACACAAGTAACTAATGGAGGATTCTTAAATGTTTTACAACTCAGAAATATAACAGCAAGGGCAGAGATAAGGAATTATGTACAGACTTAGTATATTCCATCGTGTCGTGAAACTGGCATACCATTTACTATTTCGCATTGTGGTTCAGGCAGAGGTGTACACCATTAATAAATACCTCTTCATCTGCATTGCAAAGGGTCTGTGGTGGATAAACCAGACGGAGCTATTTTTATAACCTAATTGTTTCTAATGTTGAAACGACGCAACACAAATATACCTAAGAACTCATAGTCTTATGCCGCAATTGCGTAAATATGAAAAAAAGACAAGTACGAAGTAGTATTTCCAAGGTGTTCTACATGTGCCAAGGAAAATAAGGTTATATAAAAAGAAGTGGCTCTGAAACTATTTAAAAAATGCAGGTAATGAATTTTCTAAGTAATTCACTTCATCACTACTCTTAAACTTTATATTTTATATTTTGAGTATAAGGCCTCACCATAGTCTTTAATTTGGTTTTTTAGGGTGATATAAAGATTGCTAATAAATTATCTAAGTCTTGTTATACTAAATCATCTTAATCTTGTGGCATATTAGTCTTATGCTCTTTTTCTTTAGTCTCGGCGTTAGTTCTTTATCACAGTGCATAAGGTTTATAGTAGAGCAATGTAAAAATATATTTGGTAGAATCGCATGTTTGTAATACAAGCCATTGAAGGAGTTTAATACAAGTATGAGTAAAGTGTAAAAGAGAAATATTATGAAAATCTCAAAAATTACAATATGTTATAATATATAAAAATTTTAAAATTTACGTGTAAATATGTAAATAAAAGAACTGGGTACAATACGAAAAAAACTTCCTTGTACCATTTGGGTGTTCCAGAGTTTGAAATTAATTCAGTAAAATAATTGTTATCTAGTTTTAGAACACAAGCTATTAACAGAACAAACGTTACCGTAAGTCAACCATCCCGGAAGATATTTGGACACGGTTATATTATCAAAAAAATAAATGTATTTTTTTTGTTTCTCTGGCTTCCATTTGTTTTAAATAAATACGTCATTGTATATTTAGCAATGAGAGACCTATCAATAAATAATAGTATAAAAATTATTTTATTTATGTAAAGTAATAACGATCAAAATAATTACCTTTATATCTGAACTCGAATACTGTCTTAATTATAATTATATCCCGATTCATATTCTTATAGAAAAGCTGTTATTTTAAAATAGTTTGGGTGACTGCTTTAATACCAACAATTTTAAGATGTTAGCTATTCGATCATTAAATTACATTTACTCTTAAAAGCTGTCGGTAATGAAACACAATTTTAATATTTGTAATTTTCGACATTATCTAAGAAGACGTTTTAAGGAGGCGACTGGTAACACTTTATAAATGGAATGATAATAGCTCAGTTATCATTGTATATTAGAGCAAAATATAGACTTCGATCTCTCAGATGGTATAAATAATAATTTTGTCTAATGTATTTTTTCTATAGTATAGTTTACAATTTAATTAAAAAAGAAGGCCAATTTTTTCTAGTGTTGTTAAACAATTTCACGAATTTATGTATACTTTTTCAATAAATCTTATAGGTTTCCAGAGTCTCTTTGTTCAAACTGTATAGAAGTATATTAATAACTTTTGACTTTTATAAATGTTGAAAGTATGTCCAGATCACCTTCCTTCTAGTGCATCTACTACTATAAAATAAAACCCTTCCCTGTTTTTCCTAATTAAACCTCTAAATTAACAATCCTTACCAAAAATTTTAGATGGCAGCCACACGTGACATATAATGTAAGGAAGAATTACAACATAAATCATACAGTATAATAAAAAATAAACTAATATTTTATATTACATTTGTTAGTTTAGTAAACTCAAATTAAATTTTAAAATCCAAAATATTTTGTATGAAAACGCAGACTAGGCTTATTCAAAATTTTATTGTAAAATAATTCTCACAACTTGTTTTTTCTTAACCATAATCACATTTATATTCGTATATTACGAGACTTATTAATAAATCTTTATAGTTAAATACCCACTGGAGATTAGAGTTTATAATCGATTTGATTGTAAATCGTCAATATAAACGTATTGTTGTAACAGTGTAATAAAATATTTATTATGTTTACTATACAATATCAGGAAAATTATAACAATATTACGTTAGCATCTGTTGAAAGAAGTCCTATTCAACCTTCTGAGAAAGTTATAAAACGTTATCTGGGATTTTTGTACGATATCGCCAGAAGAAGCTTTCTAGAATATGAAACAGTGACATCCGCTACTTTCATTTACTTTAGATTTCTTCCATATCAGTAGTGAGAAACCTGAATTTCTGTTTTTTTTTGGATTCTACTTTTTTATTAATAATTTTAATTATTTTGTGTAAATAAACACAAAGTGTGTTTGGAATTACGCATACTTAAACGAAACTTCTAGTTATTAGTAAATAATAAAGAAATATAGTTGAATCGCTCAGCACTTACGAACAGAACAAACTATTTATCGCATAGTTTGAACATATTTTGTTCCAGCATTTTATCCCCACAGTCAATGGAAACTCTTCAAAGAAGACAGACTATAGTCCAAATATTCAAGACTCTTGACTCCCTAACAAAATTTATCTCAAATATTTTCAGGCCGGAGAGCCCTCTTATGCTTTGACCCTAAAAATAAGTATTAATCTTTCGAAGGCTAATACTTATGTATATAGATAATCTTAAGACAGTTATGACCTTAATATCCAGAGTTATCACATAAACCGGTGGATTGCGATATGATTTTCAAAAAACTATGTTGGGTATACAATAGGATTATAGTTTTTCCTCTAGTCCTAAACACTTTAAATTTGAGATATATAAATTATTCAAACCTGTTTTATCTTCGTTATATATATGCAGAACAAAACAACTTATGTGTAACCCACGCCCCATGTCCACGTAACAGACTTCACTGAATTTTGCACATTTAAAATTTGCCATATATAGCTCATATTAGTTTTTGAAATTTCCTGCAGACGCTTATCTGCGATAGGACAGTCATAAAAGAAAAAACATATTTACATCCCCACCGCAAAGAAAAGAGAAAATGTGACAGCCTATTGAGTGATATGGAGGTCATTCCAATTTCATAGTTGGACATGCATCAACATAAAACTCATTCATATCTATGTAAAAAAAAGGATTCCTGAAATTTTTTAGCCATCAGATTTTTTTCTCCAGAATCTTGTTCACATACTGTAGTATTCATATTTTGAATATTTCACATGCCATATTTACATTTTTTTTAAGTGAGCAGTTTCATAGCAGTATTGCATAATACAAGACTCCACACCAAGGGGATGGCGTTTTGTATGTTTCTGTTGTAATGTAAAATATATTTTTATTTTCTTCCATAATTTAATTTAATTAAATTGTTTTAATATATTTTATGTGTGTTGTTGTAGGTCAATATAAACGTGTAGATATTTTGCATGTTAAAATATTATAAGATAGACACAGTATGTTTTAAAAATGTATTTATTCTGATATTTTCTCGTTACTCATTACACCAATAAAATATTTATCATGTAAAACACACTCCATCATTGGACTCAGTTTTTGCTTATATAGAACTTTGAGAAAAATTAAAAGTATACAGGTGAGTTTGTTTTTATATATTCTGTAATAGAAATATAGACAGAAAATAAATATTTCCCATAATTAAGAGTGATATGATTCGCTAATGGTCAGCTAAAAATATATCACACGAGGCGGCATTTTCCCTCACGGGCTGGTGGTTGATTTTCATCTAAAATAGGCAAAATATAAATAACATATACTAATAACATATATACAAATCGACCTTCGGTTTATCAAACATTAGTATAATTAATTGTCTAATTTAAATTTACATTCGGTAAGATTTTTTTATATTAATTAGTTACAGTTGAATGAAAAGTAATTTATATGCTACAACAATGGTACACAATGAAACATTTCGATTGGTTATTTTTAATCTGTTGCCATAATACATGCGAAACATACTACACTTAGAATAGCTGCTTTACAGGCATTTATTAGCAAATCATGTTTTGTTCTTCATTACTCAAGGCTTTGACAAGTGCCACTACAGTAGACAATATATTATTTTTAATAATTAAAATAAAGATAAAGCATTCAAACTTCTATGCAATCTTTATTCCCTAAAATCATATTCCGCCTGTAAAGCAGCTATTCTAAGTGTAAGTATGTTTCGCATGTATTATGGCAACAGATTAAAAATAACCAATCGAAATGTGTCATTGTGGTACCATTGTTGTAGCATATAAATTACTTTTCATTCAACTGTTAACTAATTAATATAAAAAAATCTTACCGAATGGTAAATTTAAATTAGACAATTAACTATATATTATATATATATATATATATATAATATATATACACAGGGTGAGTTTTTTAAAGTGATCCAATAGCTAACTTTTTAATTACACGACTTAGCACCACACTTAAAATTGGAACCACCCTGAGTGAAACTTAAAATTGAGCAAGTTCCAAATTTAAAGTGTGGTGCTAAGTCGTGTAATTAAAAAGTTAGCTATTGGATCACTTTAAAAACTTCACCCTGTATATTATTTATATATATAAATGTATATATATATAATTATTTAGTATGCTAACCAGAAAACAAAGCATAATCTACAATTAACTCAATTTGATTTTATATTGACAACTATTTTTTATTTTTAGTTCAAATAATTGGTTTCAAAAAAAGTTACTTTCACATTTTAATCAATTAATTTTTCCATATTTGGTTTTTGTAAAAGTGTACTTTTCAGAAAAGTTGATATATTATAAAGGAAATAAAATTTTCTGGTATTTATAAAAATTCTCTTTTACTTAGTTATCTAATATAAGACAATGAAAATAATAAAACAACTATTGTTTTTTTATCCATGTACTATCTCTGGTAGAAGATAAATGAGTGAGATTTTTTTATTCGGATCGGAAACATGAAATTTAGTTTTCCCAAAATTTTCATCCCTCCTTCAGTTTTTATTTTCATATATTCTATGGATTTTTAAATTATTGTAATAGATAAGGTTTTCTTCATACTTTAAATATTCTGACAGCTTATGATCTGAACTTGCAAAAAACGTTTTTCATTGTTGCCGATGTGATTTTGCCACTAATTACATCATTTTTAAAGGGTATTGTCTTCTCAAATTCTCTGAAAAAACTGTTTTATGATCTAAAGTAAATATTTTTCTTACACTGGAAACGTCTGTATTCCTTAAATGAAAATTGCTTAGGATCTGTATATTTTCTTTTTGTGCTACTACTATACTATTATATTTTTGTGCTAAAGTAATATTTTTTGCAAGATTATTCCAATTTTTTATAGCTACTTTTACCCAAAAAAATCTCAGATTCAGCATAAGCTGTGTCTCGTAGAAATACTAACACAAAGGAATTGATGTTTACGGGAATTTTACAAAATTCTATTGTGTTAATTTTATACATTTTTGTAGTTTATTTTCGGTTGTTTGCTGTAGAAGTAATGGAATTAATGAATTCATTATTTTAAATTAAAAAAATACTATGAACGTCGATGACTTTTTTGTATATATACTGATTATTTTTGTAATATATGCAAAACTATTAATGTATAGTAAAGTAGATATAATTGTCAGCTTAATTTTTACCACTTACGGCAAACATATTGATTATATCCACCCAGTACACACTTCATATGATTAGTTATGCTGTCATGATGAATTTTACTTGTAGTCTGGTCCAAGATAGCAGGATTATCCTTACAACAAGTTGCAGTAATAGGACAAAAAGAATTTATACAATTTACAAGGTTTTAGCTTGATAGAGGGTACATGATAAAATGTGTCATGCTAGAGGGTTGTCCATAATGCCTATTATATGAATTATTTAAATTCAAAAAACCATTACACAGCTACAAGAGGTCTATATTATTTTACCTATCTGTAATATATGAATATCTTAAAATAGAAGTATTCAGTATTGTGAACCTGAAACGGTACTCAATAGGTTTTGCGTAGTGCACATAACCATATCGTACATACAAATGTTTAAGTAATGATTTTGTTATAATTTGTAGCTTAAAATATTTTATCTCCTGCTGTTAATATAAAAGGCTACTCCAAACGTAACCAGTATATTACAAAATTCTTCTATCGAATTAAACTTTGTATTCCCGTTATTAGAATGTTTCATTTTACAAAAACATTTTTAAATTGAAATATTGTTTATATAAATTACAATGCGTTGTAATTGTAATTAAATATTTATTTTAATGCCTTGTGTTTCATTATACTATAAAATAATTTGAAACTTGTTACTTTGTAAATGATAATAGACGTCATGTAAATCAAAGCTTTACTTGCAAGAACGCTTGGCCAATGAGAATGAATCATACACTATATATAAAAATAATTTTTAAGATAGAAAATATAAACATTTTGTATTTAAATTATACGATAATATGCTTTATAATAAAAACTATCTAACAGCGCTTTACACAAAATATCATCTGTATCTTAGTCACGTTCATTTCAAGCGCCACATCTTGATTGCCGGTGACCTAATAATCTTGTATTAGACTAGGCCTTAGTTCTTAATTAACTTCTGGTATCGTTTTAAAAGCCAACATCACAGTTTGCCTTACCATTCCAATACCAAAGTAAATACCTCTTTCCTTTGTTGCATCTAGATAAGTTTTTGTGTGGATGACATCGTTAAAGTATAGGTATTAAAATAGTTATTTGGTAACGTTGTTCTTGTATTTTATAACGTAATATTAATAAAAATCAATATAACTATATATTATTGTTGATCTAGGTTAGGCCGCGTCTTTATTTGTATGAATTGGATAGATTTTATTTATGTAAATTTTAATAATCATTCTTTTATATTATAGTGGTGCATTAAGCATATTAAACCTAACGTTTTTATCACTTGATAGTAGGTATTAATTTTATCATAGATATTAGTAGAATATATTTTAGCATTGCAACGCTCATTTAGAATTTAGGATTGTTAAAGTCTTTGCTAAAATGTAATGAGATCATAAAAAAACTTTATTATTAACGTTGAAATATAAATATAGTAGTAGCGATATAAATTATGGCGTATATTTTTACCACGCAAAACTAATTTAAAAATTGTTACTAATACAAAACTTCTCAATGTTTAATTGAACATATCTGAAAATATTTCACTTAAGAAATAAATAAGAATAACATCAGTTTTAACGTAAGTCGATATCGGAAGCATAAAAAGTCATATTTGATGCATACAGCCATTTGTATATACGTGAAAGCAAAAATTCCTACCTAAAATAATACAGTTCAGATTTCTCTCCCACCATTCTCATTTTTATGGTTACAGCAAAACCTTAAAAAACATGATTATTTAAATCTGACAAGAACGAGATTGAGTAAAGTGTGCCTCATTCATTTAAGGTGAAAAACTAGTTTATTTATACTATTACACACACACACACACACACACACACACACACACACACACACACACACACACACCACACACACACACACACACACACACACACAACACACCACACACACCACACACACACACACACACACACAGCACACACACACACACACACACACACACACACACACACACACACCTTCTTTTTTTACACTCTTCGATAGACAAAAGACCCACAGAAAAACCAATTAGATACTTTTACAGATGTATTCTGGAGATTTAGTCTACATTGTCCTTTTAAGTCATATGTATTTAATGTTACCAGGAATTTTACTCAGTTTTTTACAACTTTATTCCATTTATGACTTTTCTAGTTTGCAGCATGAGTACCCAATGTTCGGTAACGGTCTGCCAAATATCATCGAACTCGAAGTTTTCTATATACAAATGAAGCTTCGATTGCAAGTCTATACGTGAGTTAGGTCTCGATATGCAGTTTGGATAGGACAGAAGCATTAAAAATGTTCAGCTCCTTTAGTGATATAATACTTCACCAATAATATAACATGTAATTTTTTTTAAAAATAATATTATAACTAAACAACAACTGACGGGTCTTTTAAAACATGTATTACTTTGGGAATATCGCGAAAAAATTAGAATGCATTACACTTAACCTAAATACGTGGTAATGAATAAAAAGAAGAGCAGTTGTAAAATATACCCCTATAGCCGGTGTCCACCGTAGATATTCATCACTTGAGCTGAATCGATCCGAGTCCGTACCCACATTTACCAACCTGCTCAAAAGGAGAAGCACTGCAATAAATAAATCTCTCAAATTTAAACTTTTTTCTATATTCGTAACTGGAATATCAGTATTAAGCTGTATATACTTCTTATCTAGTAAAAAAATCATTTGTTAATTACTGAGAATATTTTTCGTGTACTTAACATTTTTTAGATTTGAAAGATTTAAATAAAAACGAATTTGTTTACTTCACATTTTTTATTCTATATGTCCTTAGAGACCAACAGTTTTCCAAAATATATTCTAGACATTGTTTTGCTTTTTAGAATATGGAAATGTAGGATAAAAGATTAAATGCGTATTGACAATTTAGGTAATACTACGTTTAAAATTTTTCCTTTTTAAGTTAAGTGTAATTTAGAACGTAAATTATTCATATTAAATATAATTATAAAAAAACAAAATACTGAAAATTTTTGTAGCTTATTACTGATTTAGTTGTTACAACTTTATAAAAACTACGTACATTATGATGTGAAGCTACTTGTATAATCATACGGTAACTCTAGTTACATTTTGAAGATAGTGAATAAGGTTTTCTGTCTCGTATTTTGGTGTAAACTTCGTTACAAAAATTAATAAATGTTAATATATTATTCTCAGACCTTGCTATCTCAGTAGGATTTTAAGTATATTATTATATTTTATCTCTCTAACTGACTAATATTTTGGAGGATAAAATATACTCAGAACATTTGATTCATTTTTATATGTAATAATTTTATGTTTGTTTAATTTTATTAAAAAAGTAGATTTTCGTAATTTTTAGCTCACAATGCAGGAAAACTGGTGGAAAGCGTATTATGTACTAAAGCCAAAATTGTAATATAAATATAGTTTCCAAAGAGCATAATTCTCGAAAATAATAGGTTAATGACTGAACAACATGACTTAATTAGCTTTGTTAAAACAGTACAGTGATGTAATGTAAAAATTACAATTATTTAAAATATTTCAATACTATAAATAAATAACATTTAACGTACAATGCTTAATACTTCTAAAATATGTTTGCATTAAAATTCATAAAGCTTATTTTATATGTTATAAAACCTTTTTTAATAATATTTGAAAAGTAAACAACACTCTAGGTGAACTCATATATGGTGAGTAGAGAATGTGACTCACGTACTCAGTTAGGGTAACATCATGATTGCTTCTCTTAGAAACCGGTCTGATCGAATTTACGTGTTTTATAAATCATGGGAGAATAATTCAAAGCCACTGCCACTAACTTTTTGACGACAAAATCTGTGGACACCAGCATTCCAACAAAGCTTGCATTATAACAATTCTTATGTTTAGTCTTAATATTATTTAAAATTATACTCTAATACGAATGTAATTACAATTTATAGCATTTTAGTGTTTTTGTGGCCCTTTGTAGGCGAGTACTAGCATTTCACTTTTTTAAGAATTAATATATATAAGTATAACATTTTAATCCTAATTAACTGTAACTAAATAAGTAGTATTTAAATACCATTTGTACTTCTAATAATATTAAAAAAAAATTGTATTCAAATTAAACTGTAAAAAGTTTCTTAAAGAAATTGTCATTATTTTTATTATGTGAATTACTTTTGTAATATACAAGTCATATAATCCTACTAAGAACTTTATATGAATTTATGTAGCAATAATATGTAAGAATATTTGATTTTATTGTTTGCAGCCTGAGCTTTAGCAAAGGCAATCACTCAAGGGGCTGGAAAAAATTCATTTCATCTCTGTATCTCTAGCTGTATGGTTATGAAATAAACGAACTGACTCAAAGATTTTAAATAGTTTCTTGAAACTTTATTTATAAATGAGAAACACAGAGTTCTGTGATAGTACATTTCACTCCATGGGATTATGATAAGAATTAGAAAGTATTTTTACATTGGTTAAATGTTTACCTATGTGATGGCAACGGGGAAATGTCACAATAACTTAATTTTTATTATATTAAAGTCAAAAAAATATATTATAAATAAGGGCTTGATTAAAATTCTTCCCACATATTGACTAAATTCGAATTATGAAAATCCATACAAATAAAAACCGCTGTGAAGACAGCCATGTAATCTGGTTTTTGATAGTTAAAACTTATGCCCTAGCCTTGATCGTATTGTTGGGAAACGTAATATATTATAAATAGTATCGATATTCGTTGATGATAAGGTATTACATAGAATAAAATACATAGTATAATAAAATCCCTAGACGCGTTAAGGACACATACAATTATTTAGACATTTTTCATTGCAAGCAGGAGATTATATACTAAACTATCAGTCTGAGACTAACTTGATACCGAAGAAGAATCGTTGAAAATAAAAATGAATCAGTGTTTTTATGTGTACAGAATTATTATTCATCATACATATGTATAGATGGTAAAAATTAATAGAAGATTTAAATATTTTAAAATTAAAGCATAATATAACTTTATTTGATTTTATTACCAAGGAATTATTAAATTGTAGAATCAAATGTATAAATAAAATATATTACTTTTATTATTACAAAGATTAGTAAATAAAAGTTATGTTAGCTTTCACTATGTCAGTATTTATTTTCAATATTTGCATCACTGAAGGGAATACACTGCAAACATACAGTACGTGTTAACATATAAACAAATGTCTTTCATAAAGAGTAAATAGTCTATGTTGCTTAAACTGAATAAAGTAACAATAGTTTTCAGCCGAGGTCACAGAGCAAAGAATAAAAGGGCTTTGTTTTTATTGCTGATCCCACATTTCTTTGAGTTTACATTGTTTTACTAGGCTTAATAATGTCTCTTTAGTGAAACTCCTTTGTCCTTTTATTTTATATACGTTTTTAAATAATTTGTGTTTTTCAATATAACACACATTTATTGCTATAATTTTGTTTTCTAAAACAATAAGTAATGAATTTATCGACATTGGCAATATTATATATTTTATTATCCCACTAGCACTTACTTGCTTAGATCCACTAAATTTAATAAAAAAATTGGGAATTTTAAATGACACTTCCCTTGTAAAATGACAGACCAAACAAACACATTATTAACAAATATACCATAATTTTTATTGTTATGACATATACAGTTATTAATATTTTGTCCAAGTATTTTAAATCATTTTCATACTTAAATGATTATTATATAATGTAGAAACGTATTGGAAATTGGCTCATCGGTAAGTATTGAGGTTAAGATTCGTGATGAAATTTTTTATTTCTAAACTTTGATTATTTATGCAGAGCATAGTCATACTTTTAATCGTTTCATGGAAACACGATTATGACATTGTTTATTTCGGCCATTTGCATTCGAGGAAGCTTCTTGGAGTATAAAGTTTTAGTGATACAACTCTGATTTATCTCCCTCAGGCTTATAGGATTACTGTTAAGGCCAATGGGTATACTTCAACAAAGAATGATAAACAGCGTTTTAATTCCGGCGCTTGTTTTCTATTTCGGGTATAATGGGTAAAGTGGAAGATCCTAGCATACAGCTGTTCCTTACTTCTGTACAGACCTACATTGGTGCTAGATCATGTCCCAGTTTGACAAAAGGTATTAGAGATTATGTTTGTAAAACCATACGTTGGAGTATACAAGAACACAAAGAAACATGTTATATACCTCTCGTTTTAATAATAATATTTATGATTAAGTAACTTAAAAAAGAGGAAATATATGCTGACTTTGCGGCAAACTCGGAATGTACCCATGTTTTTTTCTCTCGGTATTAATTTTTCTATTGAATACATATACGTAAACTTTAGGTAGCACAGTATATACTCACGGTTCCCAAAACCTATTCTCTACATCATGCTGCTTATTTGGTTCAGTCTAGGATTTTATATTAATATACTTGTAATGAATTTAACACCTTATCAGTGGTATCAGTGGTAAAAGGACTCAATGTCCATAGGACCAGGCACTGTCAAAAATATTGTATGTTTTGTCTAATATATTGCTTTGCTTTTCCACTTGCTGTGGCCTCGAGCTTTACTGTGCTTTTTGTTACATCAAATTGTTGTCAAGTAGAATGGTTCTTTGACTAATGTTCGTACTCGATCCGTTTTTTGTTTTGTTTTGCTTTTGCTTTTGTTTGCTTTAGGTACTATAAATATGCCGGCCAACAATTTCAATTAATTTTAAGTACCTTACATGTAAACATTAACAATATTATCCAATAAAACACCGTTCAGAATGGTACTGAATTACCGAACTGGTTAGAATTCTTCAATGCTTTCATCAATAAAAAAAATTATAATATTAATCTTCATTACTATTTTCAACTGAGTATGACCCCTGATTTTAATTCATTAAAATACAAAATATTAGCACGTTGCACTCTGTGACTCGAACAGTTATAAAAATATCGCCTTTTTTACTTTTAATAGTATTTGTGTGCGGTATTTGAGGATAAAAATATGTCCATGTTTTATCGTTAAAAATATGTGATGTGCGTTCTAAATTACTTCAAACATACTAAAATCGAAAAAGGAATGACACTTTTCCAAAACTCTTATAAATGCAACTATTTTTTTTAAATACACATTATGTTTTCATAAACAGATATGAAACATTTATACCAAACATTCGAAACACAGTTTTCACAAATCTTTATAAGTCGTCCTTTGAATTTAGATATTCAAAAAAGAATAACACACAATACTATTATTTTTGTTATACGTAACTTAAAAGATTATGTTATCAAATATGTTTTAATTACTGAGTAAATTTTAATGTCAGCCTCATTAACTTTATGAGACGCACCTAAATACAATTCTTCTTTTTGCAATGTATTGGTCACCACGTCCGGGACACGGTGCACGCCACCGACTATCCATTGTCTGACATTTAATTTATTTCAAATTTACTCTCAATATACGAATTTCTTTACATGTCCTCAGAATATAAAGCCCGATATAGTCATATATAGGCTCTTTGGTAAACCCCTTTGCTTCTAAACCAACCTTTACTGAATTGAGTATCCTTACCTTTCGTACAAGCAAACCAAAGAAGTATATGTGTCAATGAAACAAAAAGCGTGTCCTCAAATCATAAATTTATAAACATATCGTTCAGCTGTACATGAAGTGGCAGGAAATATTACTTTTTTACTCGATTAAGTAAATTATTTTACATGCATAAAACTCGGCAAATGGCTTTAACTTTGAAATTTCTCTAATTAATCCATAAATTTTACATTCGACCGTATTTCGACTTTCGACGCGATTCACGTACGGCACTATAACTTTTAATGTTTTCTCTGAAAACACGGTACATTTCCCTTCTGCTTGCAGGAAATTCCTCTATATACATTTAGCAGGAGAACCAATAGAAGCGGTCATGTATGTGCGACTGCAGCTCATAACTGACTACTGCTATTACACAGTGACAAATGTATTAATGGAGAAATGCGCGACGAACTACTGCGCATACCACGGACCTGACACATGCCTGGCCATCATGGCCTGAGATCGGAGGTTGAAAAAACTACACTCGTACTAATTTGCTGTGGCCATAACAAATACGTCATTTGAAATTTATAGCACAAATAAAAATGACGTGATCTCCAATAACTCCGAAAAATATAGCCAAGTTAAGTCTTGCAGAAAAATTTTAATAAACTTACTATAGTATTTTTGTAATAATTGCTATAATAAACGTTATCATCATATCCAGTAAAATCATAACGTGACTACTATTGATAAAGTTGTCTTAAGTCGTGATAATCAATAAATAAATTTGAAATTATTATCATTAAAATTATAGAATTATTCTGATAAAATCTGCGTGTTACTAAGCTGTAATAGGAAATGTTTACTGTTGCACGGTAGCATTCATCCGAAGATCCCTCTTAACTTCACATGCGTTCTGTTATATAAAAAAACGTTAAAACAGCCTCAAGAATAGACATGCGGACCTGATAATCACTGATATCCTGAGATAAAGCGTATTTCAGAATAAAATTACTTGAAACCATCAATGACACGAGATGAACCACACTCTTGATTCTAAACATTAGCAGTGGTTGATTATGTTTTCTTTTGACAATACTAGATTAGGAACAAGGTTACTATCAAGAATACATTAAAATTTAATAGATATACAAAATATATATATAAAAAAAAACATCATTGTATTTAGTCAAATTAATACAAATGTTAACCCAATTTTCCATTTTTATAGCGAATTAAAACATAAGATGTATTGCATAACTTTTGAAACATTAGAAACAGGTATAATTTTAGCTACATTAAGTACAGCTAAAATAGTTAAAAAATTAAGTGAAATGTTACTAAATGTTTAAAACATGTTTTAACTTTGTTTAACTAAAGAAACTAGGCTGTTCAGAAGCCCTTTTCTCGTTGCGAACTTTATTTCACAATATTAAGATTATTAAAGTAAATTGTTGGTTATACTTTATACAGTATCCAGCACAGCCGTGATGCAGGATCAATGGCAGCTCCTCATGACTAAGTCGTAACGAGGATAACAACTCTATTGTACACTTTGCCACCCCATTATACTATGTTGTTTGTGTTGCGGATTATCGGTTTATACCGCAATTATCTAAGAATTGAAGACATTATGGTATCTAAACTTTTTTTTTACGTACAAAATTAAAAGGCCTAATTCAGTTTTTCGATTAACCTGTGTCAAATATATAATGAAATAGAACAAATATTTACTGCCTCCAGAGATACAAAACAGGACATCTAGAGATGCACATGAATCTTGATTAAACTAATTATTGTTTATACGATTAGGAGTTAGGTTTCGTGCAAACTTTTACATCTACGGATAAAATTGTTATAGAGATAGCCTACGGATATCTTTTGTGACGCAAAAGCAGGCTGAGGAGGATATGCCCGACTTCAAACGAAACGCTATATTTTTAAGTAGAAATTACGTTACTTGCAAAGTATAAAGCCCATACTTGAATTAGTTCTTTAGATATCCAGACAGTGCGGTAAAAAGACATACAAGCTCATAGTATTGGGATAATAGAAATTATCCCTTGAAACTTTAAGATTATTAGCGTTATTAACTGAATATTATGTATTCAAAATTACTTCCATACAAGTTAAACTTGTTATATACTAGTATTATATATATTTATATGTTATACAAGATAGTAATCCTGCACTGTAGCGTATCAGGCTTTACTAAATTTTCATCCAAAATCTTAAATCAATAGCTCCTAATACATAGCAGATATACTTAGGACATACAGAGACAGATATACTTATATAAGAGATATTTTCCCACTCTATGAATTATGGTACTTCCATAAATAATTTAAACATATGCAAAATTACAGGTACTTACATCAATCTTGAGATGCTCTGGGGAATACATACAGAGAGGATATAATTGTTCACTACTGATTAATATATGTAGAAATGTTTAAGTCTATACCTTAATTTTATTTTGAAATATCTTGCGGAAAGATGAGTTTCTCTAGATCTGAACTAAACCCTATTACGAACATGCATTGTCATCCAAACTGATCTCATATATAAATATTTGAATCTTCAAGGAAACATTTCATTTTGTGGAAATTATAATTTGTCCGTTATTTATCTATACGCTTTCCTGAAAAGTGCATGTGGACAAAGAAGTTATTTGTTGCAGATGATTACTGGTAATTATATGAAATTCGTTTTACCAATCTGTTAAACATGTCTCAAAAATTATGAATTATGTGAAAATATATCAGGGGATAAGGGCAATATTGGAAACACAGCGATATAAGATTGTATCTTAAGCCTGTTTACATAATATTGATTCTATTATCTCTAATATGTTTTCCAATACTGATTTTTGTATCAGCGCTTATGTAAGCTATTGCTGTGCTTTCTCGTGCGTTTTATATATGTGAAAAATTTGTGAAAATTTTTTTTTAAGATCTCTGAAATAATTTATACTGTCCATAACAATTCAGTTATCATAGGCAAGTATTATTTCTGTGAATATTCTTGTAAAACCATGGATTTTGGCTGACCGCCATTGACGCCTATCACTCAAAATAGAGGATTGACGTTATATTAAGTTGTACAGTTCTGTATATTTGACAAAACAATCTTGATAACCGAAGACTAGCATTGTTGTATGATCGCAGTTTACCAAGTTTATAATGATCCGAAATCCTCTACTAGCATAATAAATGTCTATTCTGTAATAGTATCGTAGACAGTCTTTCAGGTTATTCTGTGCTAAATCACTGACATAAAAGAAGATTATTCATTATAGATTTAACATATTTTGTTATATCTTGGGAAAACAATACTCAACATTGGTGTCAGAAATATAGGTAACTCGAAGCAGAAGTGCTGATATAGGTGGAAAACCAACGAAATTTCGTGCGTAGCTGCGGGTAACTGCTAGTGGTCTAAAATAAAATGAAGATCTGTCAAAGTAAATTGCAACCGTTTTTACAATTAAATAACACCTGGAAAATAATGAAATAAATGATATTAAACGTAGTAATTTAATAGATTGGGCAGGAGCTATTAAATGTAAGAAATTGAGTGTAGACAAAATTTACAGAACTGATGAAATCTTTTTCATTAAATTAAGCAGGAATTAAACCTTTTTTAACATAAGGAAGAGCAGGATGTTGAAAGCAAACTTTCAGGTAGAGAAGGTAATGAATGATTTATTACATGAAACTGTAAGGATAGACATTAAAATGGAGGATATTGTAAAATATGTATTCTCTCTAATTCAGATAGAAAATGTTTGATATTCATCCATATTTAGAATCTGAAAAGAAGAAATTTTAATAAATACTGAGAACATGTTAAAGGAGCATAAAATATATAAAGATCATATTTGTTTACAGTGTGAATATAATAGATCAAAAGAATAACCAAATGGTGAACAACAAACGACACCTATACATTTCCAATTGAAATCCGATTTTGAAGTGTATGTAACATGTTTTACGTATTTATTAGATCGTGGCAACAACGTAAGCTCAGCAATGGCTTTGGTAATATAACACAGACTAAGCAGTGGTTATACTCGTGCAACGCCTCTTAATTTGCGTGCAAACAAGTGGGTAGCTGGAAGCAGAGCAAATGTAAAAAATAAAAGAGTCTAACTTCTACTATAAGTCTAAAAAATGTTATGATATCTATTTTATTTCTCGTTTGACAGAATAGGGTTCTCAAAGCTGTGTATGTATGTATAATTTCATGATCTGGAAAATAGAAAAGTCAACCAAGGAACAAAAAATATTAAAATGGAGTAAATTAAAATGTGCATCAAATGCACTTTTAATATATTTTCTTTATCGTAGCAAGAAAGTAAACTCATCATTGCAGTCGGAAATACACTTAACCTAAATTAGAAGTGGTAAATACAGGGAACAACCTAAGAAATAACGTGCGAAGCCATGGGTAATATTATAAATGAAAAATTTGTTCTTATTTGTTTGTTTACTTTCTTACGTTAACTATTTTACATAGTGTACTGAAATTTTCAAAATCAAATTCACAAAATTCCAAATTTAACTCGTGCAGTTTCTGTCGTGCATCAAAATGCGCAGTCTGCCACCAATAAAGTTGATGAGCTAATGCTAATGGCAGAAGAGCTGCACCCCGACATATTTGTTGTTTCTGAACATGGCTTCATGGCTGAGACCGTTTCTATGTTCAGAATTGACAATTATGAATTGGCTACAATTTTTCACCGAACAAATTTTAAAGGAGGTGGTGTGTGGCAATTTTTGTCAAATCACGATTGAAATTTCAACCCTTCAGGATGGATTACTGCTGTGATCTAGACTTTGAGGTGGGGGAATTAAAATTGATACAAATTCCGCGGACAAAATTATAGTGATTGGCTTATATAAATCCCCAAATGGATGTAACGAAAACTTTTTTGAAAAGTTTTAAACTTTACTAAATTTTCTCAATTCAAAATCGTTGAAGTTCATCATTACCGGTGACTTCAACATCGATGTGTTAGACCACACCAACCCTCTGACCCAGCGACTACGGGATATTCTCAGTTCTTTCGGCTTAATTTGGTCCGTGAACTCGCCAACTCGAGTGACCGCTTCGTCGAGTACAGCCATCGACAACGTCATTACTAACGTAATAGACTGTTCTGTTTCTGTCATAGATGCGGCCATCTCAGACCACTACGCACAGGAAGCCGTAATATTACACCATAACCCAAAATTTGAAACTCCGTCAATAAAAAGAAAACGGGATCTAAAGCCGGCAAACATAGAGCTTTTTAAGAAGTTTCTAATGAAAAACATCATGGGAATTTCTGGATCGCTTTGAGCGGGTGGAAGATGCCTTTAACGCGTTTTTCGACTGTTTAACTCACTGCCTAAATTTGACTTGTCCATTCAAAAATTTTAAAGAACGTAATAAGAAAAAGAGTAATACCTGGATTACTCAGGGTATACTCGATTCAAGAGAAAGACTAAAATTTTATCATTCAATATATGTTAAATCTGAAAATGAGGATTTCAAACGCTTTTTTCGAAATTTCAAAAAGGATTACCGCAAAGCCATAAGACACGCCAAGGCACGAGACGTTGAAAACCAACTAAAACAATCCGATAATCTTTCAAAAAGCGCCTGGAATATAATTAACCTAAACACAAAACAACAAAACACTTCAAAATTTTCAATTCCGAAACTTAAAATTAATAATAAAATTATTGATGATCCATTAAAAGTGGCAATTGCGTTTAATGATTTCTTTTCAACTGTTGCTGGAACAGACAGTTCTTTGAATCAGAATATACCCTGCGGAGGGTTATTGACTAGATCGGCCTCGTCCATGTTCCTTCGTCCTGTGAGTGAGGTGGAGGTGGCCCGTATCATGCAGGATCTCAAACCTAAGAGATCTTGTGACATTTTTTGGAATGTCTGTGTGGTTAATCAAAAAGTGCTTTAAGCATATTTTGACACCACTCACAAAATTAATCAATCTCTCGTTTGCACAGGCTGTCTTTCCGTCCGTACTGAAGATATCCACTGTGATTCCAGTTTACAAAAAAGATGATCCTTGCTCCTCTAGCAACTATCGTCCAATTTCTATCCTCCCAGTTCTTAGCAAAGTTTTTGAGAAAGCTTTCCTCAATCAGCTTGAAAAATTCCATGACCGCTTCGAAATTCTCTGTCCCGAACAGTTCGGGTTTAGGAAAGACAAATCGACCATCGATGCCGTAACTGAACTTATTCATAATGTTGTCGATGGCCTGGAGAAAAGAGAACGTGTTATGAGCATATTTCTCGACCTCTCCAAAGCCTTTGACTGTATGCATCATGCGACACTGCTGCACCAGTTATGGACTAGTGGTATTAGGGGTTTGCCGTACGATTGGCTCTCGTCGTATCTTAAAGATAGAGAACAATGCGTACGGATTGCGAATGCTCTGTCTAATAGGATCAAAATGCCCTATGGTGTCCCTCAGGGATCAATATTAGGGCCAGTTCTCTTCCTTATTTATGTCAACAAGTTGAATACATCAATCTAGAATGGAAAGGTGATTCAATATGTTGATGACACGACTCTCTGTATTAAATCGAAATATAAAACTGATCTTGAAGTGAAATCATTTATCGATTTAAATTCATGCATCGAACATTTCTCAAGACTCAATCTGAAAACAAACAGCTCAAAATCAAAACTCAATAAATTTTTGCCTTCGGCATCGACAAGAACAGGAGTATCGTCCCGCAGTAATGATGGACGATGTTCTCTTGGAAGAGGCCGAATCCGTTAAGTTCCTTGGAATGTACCTTGATCGAGGACTGACATGGGACTTTCACATTGACAGCATCTGCTCCAAGGTTGCTTCTGGCATTTATGTTTTGCGTAACCTTGAAAAATTCTGTTCTATTGATGTATTAAAAACTGCCTACTTTGGCCTGATACATCCATATTTGTCTTACGGCTTAAGATTGTGGGGCAGCTGTTCTAAATACAAATTCGAAAGAGTATTTAGAGCTCAAAAGAAAGCTATCAGAATTATTTACAAATTGAATTTCAGAGAGTCGTGCAAAGATGCCTTCAGAGAGCTTGGATTGTTAACTTTACCCTGTCTCTATATTCTCGACGTCGTTCTATACTGTCGACTTAAATGCGAGTTGATCCAAGGCAGTGACGTCCACCAATACGAGACAAGAGGCAGGGACAACTTTCGGATTGTTCAACATAGAACGAGTGCATTTGAACACTTGCCGTCCCAAGTTGGTGTGAAAACTGATAAACAAGCTGCCTGAGGGAATAAAACATCTCATTGATTCTAAACTATTCAAATCTCGATTAAAACACCTCCTGGTGTCAAAGGCGTTTTACTCCGTTGAAGAGTTCATGTTGAGTTGCTGGGATTAAAATTATTGAAAACACGAATAAAAATAAAACCCCCCAGTTCTGTTATACAATTAAATAGCAATAACTGCAATGGAACTGTATATTATTATGAATGTACTTGACGCATGCATGCAATGTAATAATTGTTTGACGCAATAAAGGTTATTATTATTATTATTTTACATCGATAGTATTACGGTCCCTAGTATGTATATAGGTGTATTCTTATTTCAATAATCCAGTATGGCAGTAGCCTTAATTAAGGTCAGTGTAAATTATGATTGCCATGAATATACGCTATTTATTATATATTCTTGATCAAATCAAGAAGGCAAGTTATAAATTGGTGGAAGAAATATAACTCACTCCAACCAACAGCGCTTATACACGTGGGAATTCTACAAAGTTGCGTACGAAGACGTGGGCAAGTGCTAGTTAGATAAATATATTTAAAATAGCTGCTATCAATATTACTTGTTTTTCTAATATATGAAATAACAAATTTTAGTTTTTTGACGTGACAACATCTTAAATTAGGTTGCGGCTCGGAGTCACTCATGAAAAAGTGTAACGCCCGGTAACGTTACGATGCCCGTCCAGTGGGTCCGCCGCACGGGATCCGCACGGGATAAAGTAGATAACTGTGGGTCCGCCGCACGGGATAAAGCAGATAACTATGTTTATTCGTGAAAATGTGGAGTGCTTAGATTCGTCATTTACAACAACTACAACAATAAAGGTAAATAATTGTACACTGATATTTCATTATCGTAAACTATGATTGATTGATTAATTGTTAGATTGACACAAAAGTTGAGAAACTGAGTTTATAGGTTATGTCATACTATTGACAAATGTTGATAGTGTTAAGTAAATTATTAGTTTAAATCACTCTGCAATCGTGAAGGAAACAGGATTTTTCCGGACATTTGCCATCGTTCAGTGAAACAAGAAAACAGTAACACTACGTTTCGAGATCTGCAATCTGATCTCTTCTTCAGGTAAAGAACTAACCTAATACATAATTACAAACTAAGTTAAAATAAACAAATCTTACTAAAGCGTTGTGGCACGCCTAAGTCAGGAATCACAACCTACATGTTGTTGTCAACTTCACTAACACTAAAGACATGCACTTAATACAAAACTATACAAAACACTAATCATTAAAAGTAAACTACGGAAACAGGTCACAATGCGTCTTCACTCGTCTACTGACCACCTACGACTGACCAGAGGGACTAGCCAATGGCAATCGTGACGGCTGGCTAAAACAAGATGGCGGAAATACAAGGGAAGGGGAACAGGAATGGGCCCTTTCGTTATTATTGGTTCATGCGAGATGAACTTCTTAAAACCATATTGTGACTCCGCATTGGTTTATTACAAATACCCGATCCGTTTGATACTTTTGGTTTTCTCTTTAGTTCATTTTTTAGAATTGGCAACCAAAGCGGCCTAATCTCGACTGATGGTTGACTGATTGGTTGGTCTGCCAATTTAATGTATGTTGCCTCAATTAATTTCCTTTTGAAGAAATGTGGTTCCCGGTGTATTATGTGGGCTTCATCCCAATTCATATGATGGTCTTCGGACCAACAATGGTGTGCAATTTTTGACTTTTCTGTGAAACCCTTTCTCGTGTTTTCTTTGTGTTCTTTTATCCTTACGTTTAGTGGTCTTTTTGTCTCGCCTATGTATTCCCTATTGCAGCTACATTTTATACTGTAAACACAGTTTTTGGAATCCTGTGTGCCATTTTTTGGTTTTGTTTTTACGAGGACTTTGTCTAAGAGTGTTGTGTGTTTTAAACGCGGTTCTAATGTTGTACTTTCTACCTACTCTTCTAATTTTCTCCGATAATCCCGGCACATAAGGGATTGACATAAACGCAAATTTATCACAAATCTGTTTTTCTGACTCAGGAATGATTCTTCTGGTTCGTTTGCACTTATTAATTACTAATTGAGGGTATCCATTGCTTCTGAGATCCGATTCAATTTTCTTAAATTCTTCTTTTAGTCCATCTTTATCTGAGCACAAGCTCTTTGCTCTATCAAACAACGAGTAGGCTACTCCTTCTTTGACAGATTTTTGATGGTTGGATTGATAATTTAAATATTTTCCTGTGTGTGTTATCTTTCGAAAAACAGTTGTCTTAAGGACATCCCTATCTCTTAATACACACACATCCAAAAAGGGAAGCTTGTTTTGGACTTCCACTTCCATTGTGAGGCGGATGGAAGGAGAAATACTATTAATGTGATTCAAAAAATTATTTAATTCAATGTCTCCATGAGAAAAAATAACAAAGGTATCATCCACATACCTCCACCAAATCTTCGGTTTGAACTGAGCTGAAGCCAAAGCTTTTCGCTCGAATTCCTCCATAAAGATATTGGCGAAAATAGGAGACAGTGGAGAACCCATTGCCATCCCCTCATCTTGACGGTAAATTTTACCCTCTAACTCAAAATAATTGCATTGAGTGCATAGTTCTAACAGTTCCATAATTACTGGCACGGGAAGTTTAGTTCTATCCTTTAATGTTTGGTCTTCTTTGAGACGTGATTTAATAATTCCGAGAGTTTCTGGAACTGGTACATTTGTAAATAGACTTTCGACATCAAAACTTACCAGTTTGTCAGTTTCAGTCAACTTTAGGGATTTTGACTTCTCTACGAAATCCCTGGAATTTTTGATGAAAGAGTCAGTTTTTCCTACCAATGGCGTTAAGATGTCCAAGAGGACTTTAGACAATTCCCTGCAAGGTGAATCACGAGAACTAATGATGGGCCGAAGAGGGATGGTAGGTTTGTGGATTTTGGGAAGGCCATACATATGGGGGATTTTTGAGTGGTGAGGAGTTAATTTAGATCTAAATTTATCTGAAAAAAATTCTTTATGTTTTCTTAAGGTGTTTGCTACTTTGCGTTCAAATGAATCAGTCGGGTCTTTATTTAAAACTGTATATTTGCCAGTATTTAAAGTTTCCGCAATCTTTTCTTTATACGCTACCGAGTCAAGTACCACAGTAGCGTTGCCTTTGTCGGCAGGTAAGATTTTGACCGTGTCGTCTTTCCCAAGGATCGACCTGGCCTTTTTCTCCTCTATTGTCAAATTGGGTTTTGTGGGAGGAATTTTTCTGAGTAAAAGACTGGCCTCACAACGAAAACCGGTCACCCTGTTCCTCAGGTAACTGTGAAACAGCCGACTCGATTCCAGCTACGAAATCCAGTGCCTTTACCGATTTTTGTGCCACAGAAAAGTTTAAACCCTTGGATAAGACTGATATTTCCGCTTCATTCAGGATTTTTGAAGAGAGGTTGATTACATTTTTATTATTTGCATCCGTATTCACGTTGCCATCCTTAGGCAAATTACATTTTTTTAGGCCTAATTTTTTCCAGTTTGGAGATTTTTCTTTTTCTTATCTGTTTCAGAAACTTTTATACATCTATTTTGGATGCTTTCGAGAATGTTGTTGAATTCTGTACCGATCAGTGTTTTTAATTCAGTTTTTTTTACACTCAATACTATTTTGGAGGAGGTATCTTTCACGATGATGATATGCAATTCTTTCTTTAAGTAAAGATTTAGAAGCAGAAGACAAAATTTTTTAGTCTCGTAAAAACAAAACCAAAAAATGGCACACAGGATTCCAAAAACTGTGTTTACAGTATAAAATGTAGCTGCAATAGGGAATACATAGGCGAGACAAAAAGACCACTAAACGTAAGGATAAAAGAACACAAAGAAAACACGAGAAAGGGTTTCACAGAAAAGTCAAAAATTGCACACCATTGTTGGTCCGAAGACCATCATATGAATTGGGATGAAGCCCACATAATACACCGGGAACCACATTTCTTCAAAAGGAAATTAATTGAGGCAACATACATTAAATTGGCAGACCAACCAATCAGTCAACCATCAGTCGAGATTAGGCCGCTTTGGTTGCCAATTCTAAAAAATGAACTAAAGAGAAAACCAAAAGTATCAAACGGATCGGGTATTTGTAATAAACCAATGCGGAGTCACAATATGGTTTTAAGAAGTTCATCTCGCATGAACCAATAATAACGAAAGGGCCCATTCCTGTTCCCCTTCCCTTGTATTTCCGCCATCTTGTTTTAGCCAGCCGTCACGATTGCCATTGGCTAGTCCCTCTGGTCAGTCGTAGGTGGTCAGTAGACGAGTGAAGACGCATTGTGACCTGTTTCCGTAGTTTACTTTTAATGATTAGTGTTTTGTATAGTTTTGTATTAAATGCATGTCTTTAGTGTTAGTGAAGTTGACAACAACATGTAGGTTGTGATTCCTGACTTAGGCGTGCCACAACGCTTTAGTAAGATTTGTTTATTTTAACTTAGTTTGTAATTATGTATTAGGTTAGTTCTTTACCTGAAGAAGAGATCAGATTGCAGATCTCGAAACGTAGTGTTACTGTTTTCTTGTTTCACTGAAACGATGGCAAATGTCCGGAAAAATCCTGTTTCCTTCACAATCCTTCCCATCGTCAAAAATAACCTTTAAACAAAGAATTGATTCTCGGTACGGACCCGGAACCAGTAAAACAAATCAAAGACCTTGAGAGCTTGCATCTTGAATTAACTAAACACATTAATCATTTAACTTTCTTGCATAAATGTAAGGTTGAAGACCTTATGCCTATAGGGTTAACTCTAAAAACTCCTTTTCATAGTAGGAAAAGCCAGTAAAATTTTGTTCTTTTGCTGTCTAAATCTTTACTTAAAGAAAGAATTGCATATCATCATCGTGAAAGATACCTCCTCCAAAATAGTATTGAGTGTAAAAAAAACTGAATTAAAAACACTGATCGGTACAGAATTCAACAACATTCTCGAAAGCATCCAAAATAGATGTATAAAAGTTTCTGAAACAGATAAGAAAAAGAAAATCTCCAAACTGGAAAAAATTAGGCCTAAAAAATGTAATTTGCCTAAGGATGGCAACGTGAATACGGATGCAAATAATAAAAAATGTAATCAACCTCTCTTCAAAAATCCTGAATGAAGCGGAAATATCAGTCTTATCCAAGGGTTTTTAAACTTTTCTGTGGCACAAAAATCGGTATAGGCACTGGATTTCGTAGCTGGAATCGAGTCGGCTGTTTCACAGTTACCTGAGGAACAGGGTGTGACCGGTTTCGTTGTTGAGGGCCAGTCTTTTACTCAGAAAAATTCCTCCCACAAAAACCCAATTTGACAATAGAGGGGAGAAAAAGGCCAGGTCGATCCTTGGGAAAGACGACACGGTCAAAATCTTACCTGCCGACAAAGGCAACGCTACTGTGGTACTTGACTCGGTAGCGTATAAAGAAAAGATTGCGGAAACTTTAAATACTGGCAAATATACAGTTTTAAATAAAGACCCGACTGATTCATTTGAACGCAAAGTAGCAAACACCTTAAGAAAAACATAAAGAATTTTTTTCAGATAAAATTTAGATCTAAATTAACTCCTCACCACTCAAAAATCCCCCATATGTATGGCCTTCCCAAAATCCACAAACCTACCATCCCTCTTCGGCCCATCATTAGTTCTCGTGATTCACCTTGCAGGGAATTGTCTAAAGTCCTCTTGGGACATCTTAACGCCATTGGTAGGAAAAAACTGACTCTTTCATCAAAAATTCCAGGGATTTCGTTAGAGAAGTCAAAATCCCTAAAGTTGACTGAAACTGACAAACTGGTAAGTTTTGATGTCGGAAAGTCTATTTACAAATGTACCAGTTCCAGAAAACTCTCGGAATTATTAAATCACGTCTCAAAGAAGACCAAACATTAAAGGATAGAACTAAAACTTCCCGTGCCAGTAATTATGGAAACTGTTAGAACTATGCACTCAATGCAATTATTTTGAGTTAGAGGGTAAAAATTTACCGTCAAGATGAGGGCGATGGCAATGGGTTCTCCACTGTCTCCTATTTTCGCCAATATCTTTATGGAGGAATTCGAGCGAAAGCTTTGGCTTCAGCTCAGTTCAAACCGAAGATTTGGTGGAGGTATGTGGATGATACCTTTGTTATTTTTTCTCATGGAGACATTGAATTAAATAATTTTTTGAATCACATTAATAGTATTTCTCCTTCCATCCGCCTCACAATGGAAGTGGAAGTCCAAAACAAGCTTCCCTTTTTTGGATGTGTGTGTATTAAGAGATAGGGATGTCCTTAAGACAACTGTTTTTTCGAAAGATAACACACACACAGGAAAATATTTAAATTATCAATCCAACCATCAAAAATCTGTTCAAAGAAGGAGTAGCCTACTCGTTGTTTGATAGAGCAAAGAGCTTGTGCTCAGATAAAGATGGACTAAAAGAAAGAATTTAAGAAAATTGAATCGGATCTCAGAAGCAATGGATACCCTCAATTAGTAATTAATAAGTGCAAACGAACCAGAAGAATCATTCCTGAGTCAGAAAAAACAGATTTGTGATAAATTTGCGTTTATGTCAATCCCTTATGTGCCGGGATTATCGGAGAAAAATTAGAAGAGTAGGTAGAAAGTTACAAACTTTAGAACCGCGTTTAAAACACACAACACTCTTAGACAAAGTCTCGTAAAAACAAAACCAAAAAATGGCACACAGGATTCCAAAAAACTGTGTTTACAGTATAAAATGTAGCTGCAATAGGGAATACATAGGCGAGACAAAAAGACCACTAAACGTAAGGATAAAAGAACACAAAGAAAACACGAGAAAGGGTTTCACAGAAAAGTCAAAATTGCACACCATTGTTGGTCCGAAGACCATCATATGAATTGGGATGAAGCCCACATAATACACCGGGAACCACATTTCTTCAAAAGGAAATTAATTGAGGCAACATACATTAAATTGGCAGACCAACCAATCAGTCAACCATCAGTCGAGATTAGGCCGCTTTGGTTGCCAATTCTAAAAAATGAACTAAAGAGGAAAACCAAAAAGTATCAAACGGATCGGGTATTTGTAATAAACCAATGCGGGAGTCACAATATGGTTTTAAGAAGTTCATCTCGCATGAACCAATAATAACGAAAGGGCCCATTCCTGTTCCCCTTCCCTTGTATTTCCGCCATCTTGTTTTAGCCAGCCGTCACGATTGCCATTGGCTAGTCCCTCTGGTCAGTCGTAGGTGGTCAGTAGACGAGTGAAGACGCATTGTGACCTGTTTCCGTAGTTTACTTTTAATGATTAGTGTTTTGTATAGTTTTGTATTAAGTGCATGTCTTTAGTGTTAGTGAAGTTGACAACAACATGTAGGTTGTGATTCCTGACTTAGGCGTGCCCACAACGCTTTAGTAAGATTTGTTTATTTTAACTTAGTTTGTAATTATGTATTAGGTTAGTTCTTTACCTGAAGAAGAGATCAGATTGCAGATCTCGAAAACGTAGTGTTACTGTTTTCTTGTTTCACTGAACGATGGCAAATGTCCGGAAAAATCCTGTTTCCTTCACAATCCTTCCATCGTCAAAAATAACCTTTAAACAAAGAATTGATTCTCGGTACGGACCCGGAACCAGTAAACAAATCAAAGACCTTGAGAGCTTGCATCTTGAATTAACTAAACACATTAATCATTTAACTTTCTTGCATAAAATGTAAGGTTGAAGACCTTATGCCTATAGGGTTAACTCTAAAAAAACTCCTTTTCATAGTAGGAAAGCCAGTAAAATTTTGTCTTCTGCTTCTAAATCTTTACTTAAAGAAAGAATTGCATATCATCATCGTGAAAGATACCTCCTCCAAAATAGTATTGAGTGTAAAAAAACTGAATTAAAAACACTGATCGGTACAGAATTCAACAACATTCTCGAAAAGCATCCAAAAAATAGATGTATAAAAAGTTTCTGAAACAGATAAGAAAAAGAAAATCTCCAAACTGGAAAAAAATTAGGCCTAAAAAAATGTAATTTGCCTAAGGATGGCAACGTGAATACGGATGCAAATAATAAAAATGTAAATCAACCTCTCTTCAAAAATCCTGAATGAAGCGGAAATATCAGTCTTATCCAAGGGTTTTAAAACTTTTCTGTGGCACAAAAATCGGTAAAGGCACTGGATTTCGTAGCTGGAATCGAGTCGGCTGTTTTCACAGTTACTGAGGAACAGGGTGGACCGGTTTCGTTGTGAGGCCAGTCTTTTACTCAGAAAAATTCCTCCCACAAAAACCCAATTTGACAATAGAGGAGAAAAAGGCCAGGTCGATCCTTGGGAAAGACGACACGGTCAAAAATCTTACCTGCCGACAAAGGCAACGCTACTGTGGTACTTGACTCGGTAGCGTATAAAGAAAAGATTGCCGGAAACTTTAAATACTGGCAAATATACAGTTTTAAATAAAGACCCGACTGATTCATTTGAACGCAAAGTAGCAAAACACCTTAAGAAAACATAAAGAATTTTTTTCAGATAAAATTTAGATCTAAATTAACTCCTCACCACTCAAAAAATCCCCCATATGTATGGCCTTCCCAAAATCCACAAAACCTACCATCCCTCTTCGGCCCATCATTAGTTCTCGTGATTCACCTTGCAGGGAATTGTCTAAAGTCCTCTTGGACATCTTAACGCCATTGGTAGGAAAAAACTGACTCTTTCATCAAAAATTCCAGGGATTTCGTAGAGAAGTCAAAATCCCTAAAGTTGACTGAAACTGACAAAACTGGTAAGTTTTGATGTCGAAAGTCTATTTACAAATGTACCAGTTCCAGAAACTCTCGGAATTATTAAATCACGTCTCAAAGAAGACCAAAAACATTAAAGGATAGAACTAAACTTCCCGTGCCAGTAATTATGGAACTGTTAGAACTATGCACTCAATGCAATTATTTTGAGTTAGAGGGTAAAATTTACCGTCAAGATGAGGGGATGGCAATGGGTTCTCCACTGTCTCCTATTTTCGCCAATATCTTTATGGAGGAATTCGAGCGAAAAGCTTTGGCTTCAGCTCAGTTCAAACCGAAGATTTGGTGGAGGTATGTGGATGATACCTTTGTTATTTTTTCTCATGGAGACATTGAATTAAATAATTTTTTGAATCACATTAATAGTATTTCTCCTTCCATCCGCCTCACAATGGAAGTGGAAGTCCAAAAAAGCTTCCCTTTTTTGGATGTGTGTGTATTAAGAGATAGGGATGTCCTTAAGACAACTGTTTTTTCGAAAGATAACACACACAGGAAAATATTTAAATTATCAATCCAACCATCAAAAATCTGTCAAAGAAGGAGTAGCCTACTCGTTGTTTGATAGAGCAAAGAGCTTGTGCTCAGATAAAGATGGACTAAAAGAAGAATTTAAGAAAATTGAATCGGATCTCAGAAGCAATGGATACCCTCAATTAGTAATTAATAAGTGCAAACGAACCAGAAGAATCATTCCTGAGTCAGAAAAAACAGATTTGTGATAAATTTGCGTTTATGTCAATCCCTTATGTGCCGGGATTATCGGAGAAAAATTAGAAGAGGTAGGTAGAAAGTACAACATTAGAACCGCGTTTAAAACACACAACTCTCTTAGACAAAGTCTCGTAAAAACAAAACCAAAAAATGGCACACAGGATTCCAAAAACTGTGTTTACAGTATAAAATGTAGCTGCAATAGGGAATACATAGGCGAGAACAAAAAGACCACTAAACATAAGGATAAAAGAACACATAAGAAAACACGAGAAAGGGTTTCACAGAAAAAGTCAAAAATTGCACACCATTGTTGGTCCGAAGGACCATCATATGAATTGGGATGAAGCCCACATAATACACGGGAACCACATTTCTTCAAAAGGAAATTAATTGAGGCAACATACATTAAATTGGCAGACCAACCAATCAGTCAACCATCAGTCGAGATTAGGCCGCTTTGGTTGCCAATTCTAAAAAATGAACTAAAAGAGAAAACCAAAAGTATCAAACGGATCGGGTATTTGTAATAAAACCAATGCGGAGTCACAATATGGTTTTAAGAAGTTCATCTCGCATGAACCAATAATAACGAAAGGGCCCATTCTGTTCCCCTTCCCTTGTATTTCCGCCATCTTGTTTTTAGCCAGCCGTCACGATTGCCATTGGCTAGTCCCTCTGGTCAGTCGTAGGTGGTCAGTAGACGAGTGAAGACGCATTGTGACCTGTTTCCGTAGTTTACTTTTAATGATTAGTGTTTTGTATAGTTTTGTATTAAGTGCATGTCTTTAGTGTTAGTGAAGTTGACAACAACATGTAGGTTGTGATTCCTGACTTAGGCGTGCCACAACGCTTTAGTAAGATTTGTTTATTTTAACTTAGTTTGTAATTATGTATTAGGTTAGTTCTTTACCTGAAGAAGAGATCAGATTGCAGATCTCGAAACGTAGTGTTACTGTTTTCTTGTTTCACTGAACGATGGCAAATGTCCGGAAAAATCCTGTTTCCTTCACAATCCTTCCATCGTCAAAAATAACCTTTAAACAAAGAATTGATTCTCGGTACGGACCCGGAACCAGTAAACAAATCAAAGACCTTGAGAGCTTGCATCTTGAATTAACTAAACACATTAATCATTTAACTTTCTTGCATAAATGTAAGGTTGAAGACCTTATGCCTATAGGGTTAACTCTAAAAACTCCTTTTCATAGTAGGAAAAGCCAGTAAAATTTTGTCTTCTGCTTCTAAATCTTTACTTAAAGAAAGAATTGCATATCATCATCGTGAAAGATACCTCCTCCAAAATAGTATTGAGTGTAAAAAAACTGAATTAAAAACACTGATCGGTACAGAATTCAACAACATTCTCGAAAGCATCCAAAATAGATGTATAAAAGTTTCTGAAACAGATAAGAAAAAGAAAAATCTCCAAACTGGAAAAAATTAGGCCTAAAAAATGTAATTTGCCTAAGGATGGCAACGTGAATACGGATGCAAATAATAAAAATGTAATCAACCTCTCTTCAAAAATCCTGAATGAAGCGGAAATATCAGTCTTATCCAAGGGTTTAAACTTTTCTGTGGCACAAAAATCGGTAAAGGCACTGGATTTCGTAGCTGGAATCGAGTCGGCTGTTTCACAGTTACCTGAGGAACAGGGTGACCGGTTTCGTTGTGAGGCCAGTCTTTTACTCAGAAAAATTCCTCCCACAAAACCCAATTTGACAATAGAGGAGGAAAAAGGCCAGGTCGATCCTTGGGAAAGACGACACGGTCAAAATCTTACCTGCCGACAAAGGCAACGCTACTGTGGTACTTGACTCGGTAGCGTATATAAAGAAAAGATTGCGGAAACTTTAAATACTGGCAAATATACAGTTTTAAATAAAGACCCGACTGATTCATTTGAACGCAAAGTAGCAAACACCTTAAGAAAACATAAAGAATTTTTTTCAGATAAATTTAGATCTAAATTAACTCCTCACCACTCAAAAATCCCCCATATGTATGGCCTTCCCAAAATCCACAAACCTACCATCCCTCTTCGGCCCATCATTAGTTCTCGTGATTCACCTTGCAGGGAATTGTCTAAAGTCCTCTTGGACATCTTAACGCCATTGGTAGGAAAAACTGACTCTTTCATCAAAAATTCCAGGGATTTCGTAGAGAAGTCAAAATCCCTAAAGTTGACTGAAACTGACAAACTGGTAAGTTTTGATGTCGAAAGTCTATTTACAAATGTACCAGTTCCAGAAACTCTCGGAATTATTAAATCACGTCTCAAAGAAGACCAAACATTAAAGGATAGAACTAAACTTCCCGTGCCAGTAATTATGGAACTGTTAGAACTATGCACTCAATGCAATTATTTTGAGTTAGAGGGTAAAATTTACCGTCAAGATGAGGGGATGGCAATGGGTTCTCCACTGTCTCCTATTTTCGCCAATATCTTTATGGAGGAATTCGAGCGAAAAGCTTTGGCTTCAGCTCAGTTCAAACCGAAGATTTGGTGGAGGTATGTGGATGATACCTTTGTTATTTTTTCTCATGGAGACATTGAATTAAATAATTTTTTGAATCACATTAATAGTATTTCTCCTTCCATCCGCCTCACAATGGAAGTGGAAGTCCAAAACAAGCTTCCCTTTTTGGATGTGTGTGTGTATTAAGAGATAGGGATGTCCTTAAGACAACTGTTTTTCGAAAGATAACACACACAGGAAAATATTTAAATTATCAATCCAACCATCAAAAATCTGTCAAAGAAGGAGTAGCCTACTCGTTGTTTGATAGAGCAAAGAGCTTGTGCTCAGATAAAGATGGACTAAAAGAAGAATTTAAGAAAATTGAATCGGATCTCAGAAGCAATGGATACCCTCAATTAGTAATTAATAAGTGCAAACGAACCAGAAGAATCATTCCTGAGTCAGAAAAACAGATTTTGTGATAAATTTGCGTTTATGTCAATCCCTTATGTGCCGGGATTATCGGAGAAAATTAGAAGAGTAGGTAGAAAGTACAACATTAGAACGCGTTTAAAACACACAACACTCTTAGACAAAGTCTCGTAAAAACAAAACCAAAAAATGGCACACAGGATTCCAAAAACTGTGTTTACAGTATAAAATGTAGCTGCAATAGGGAATACATAGGCGAGACAAAAAGACCACTAAACGTAAGGATAAAAGAACACAAAGAAAACACGAGAAAGGGTTTCACAGAAAAGTCAAAAATTGCACACCATTGTTGGTCCGAAGACCATCATATGAATTGGGATGAAGCCCACATAATACACCGGGAACCACATTTCTTCAAAAGGAAATTAATTGAGGCAACATACATTAAATTGGCAGACCAACCAATCAGTCAACCATCAGTCGAGATTAGGCCGCTTTGGTTGCCAATTCTAAAAAATGAACTAAAGAGAAAACCAAAAGTATCAAACGGATCGGGTATTTGTAATAAACCAATGCGGAGTCACAATATGGTTTTAAGAAGTTCATCTCGCATGAACCAATAATAACGAAAGGGCCCATTCCTGTTCCCCTTCCCTTGTATTTCCGCCATCTTGTTTTAGCCAGCCGTCACGATTGCCATTGGCTAGTCCCTCTGGTCAGTCGTAGGTGGTCAGTAGACGAGTGAAGACGCATTGTGACCTGTTTCCGTAGTTTACTTTTAATGATTAGTGTTTTGTATAGTTTTGTATTAAGTGCATGTCTTTAGTGTTAGTGAAGTTGACAACAACATGTAGGTTGTGATTCCTAACTTAGGCGTGCCACAACGCTTTAGTAAGATTTGTTTATTTTAACTTAGTTTGTAATTATGTATTAGGTTAGTTCTTTACCTGAAGAAGAGATCAGATTGCAGATCTCGAAACGTAGTGTTACTGTTTTCTTGTTTCACTGAACGATGGCAAATGTCCGGAAAAAATCCTGTTTCCTTCACAATCCTTCCATCGTCAAAAATAACCTTTAAACAAAGAACTCTGCAATCAATCGTAATTCAGTCGATTGAGAAGAAACAGCGCGTATTGCTAGTCAAACATTTAAAATAACAAATTATAACCTCTAATCTGTCATAACAGTGCGACCCAAACAAACGAACTAAACCGACCAATCACCACGCGCGGAGTTAGAATTTAACTGTGTTTAGCAAGAATTTCAAATTCCAATTTTAGTAAATGTTTTATTCAACTTTACCATTTACAATAACAAATTTTAATTAATTTCAAATTATGTACAATGTTTTAGTAAACAAAATATATTTTTATAGTTACAATTTGCGCAATTCTTATTTTCATTCAATTCCTTGTTCCTATTGTGCAATTTAATAATATTCATATCAATAAATATTCTACCGAGAAAAAGACGTTGTCACGTAAAATCTTCGCCCGTAAAACCGACTTTACAGGCAACCATAATTTTTTTTTATTTGATTTGATATAAATAAATATTTTGTTCTCCAACTGAAACAAAAGAACTCAATAGCCGCCATCTACAAAATTGTTTGGTTGTTTAAGTTTGCCTATCCAATCTAAGTTCATTAGAGCTATAAACTGAATCAAGTTTATATTTAAGCAATGAAATATTCCGATATCTATGAAATATAAATAATATGCAAAGTAGAATATTCTTTAAAGTATTTAACAATTGTTATTCTATGTAAACCTAATGCTTAAATTTAAATGTCAAATCAGTTTTATTAAATATACATTTATGAATTATTCAGGGTGATATTTTTATCTGATATACCCTGACGCCATGTAACTAGTTTTTCTAATTGAGTAAGTGTTCAGAGTAAAGTGGCTTTGACTCATTAGTAAAATCACAGAGTGTACTGCACACATGATGAGAGTAGAATAACAGTCTCTGACTTACAAATTTAGAAATAATATTAATGATGTTATACTTATAAGGGTTCTGGATTTTTTTCGTGTTACGTTAAGTTTGTGCGTCATCATAGCACCTTATGTATGATTGTTCAGTTCTATTAACTATAATGTTTTGTCTTGAGACATAAACATTTATTGACTTTTAAACCACACACACACACACACACACACACACACACACACACACAAATATATTTTATTAGTTTTAATTTTTGTAACAATCAACAGGCAGTAAAACATTTTACTTCTTGCGGTTTCTCCCTTTTGAAATACCGTAAAGCCTATAGTTCTTATCCCATTATCCCAGTTCGGTATTTGTTTCTATATTTCAACAAAAACTATGCAATATTCAACATACTTGGATTTAATGTAACATACAAAAGGATATTGTAATAGGAAACCAGTTAGAGAGGATCTGTTCAATGTTGACATATTGTACTTATTGGTGCATATAAAGGTCTAGACTGACGTAAGTAAAATATTTAAAATACGAGCAAAAATTTCTTAGATGGAAGTGTTGATGAAGATTTCTGGTCTGACCCATATATATTTGGGCCAAGATATTATATATATATATAATATATATATATATATATATATATATATAAGATATATTTGTATGAAGTACAAATTTCCTTTAAAATTTAAGGAACGTCTATTCCTATAACACTCTAATATGTTACTGTTATTAAAATAATTACTACTCTAATTCACTACTTCCACTTACTGTCTCCTTACCTCATTCTCACTTTATTCTCAGCTCTCCAATCTCTAATGAAATTAGCAAATTTGAAATATACATCATGTTTCTCTTTTGATATTCAAAATACTATTTATCTCTCTAGTTCCATACTACACATTTGTTATACTCATCAATTTCCACAAATGAATAAATAAATTGTCATAGCTAACACTTCATTGACCATCTATTAGTGTAGTTGAAAAATAAGCTGAAATTGCTACAACCATTAAATTCTGAATTTGGTCACCCTGAAATCTTACCCCCATTCTTTCTCCTAAATTTAAAAGTATATGTAACTGTTTTCTTATGTGGTCATTCCAACACATCCGCCATTGCTGGAGCCTTCTCTGGCGTGACCTCTTCTGTGCAAAATGCAATCGTCATGTCTTTCACTTTAGTTATTGATCTACAAAACTTACTCTAAGATCCCATGTATTTTCTCTTCCACCACTTTTACTGCATCGTTCGTAACAGTTAAGTACGCCACTGTATAAACTAAGCAGTAGTTGTCTTGTTCATAGACATAAGTAATCCTAATGCCCATATTATATCTTAAATTGATTAGTTCCAAAACTCGACGTTTACAATACAAGGCATTGTCCCCTCTCCTCTCCTCTTCAAACTATAGATAATAAAATCCATTCACTTAAGTAATTAGCCTATTTTTTGTAACTTTTGTTCGCTCAATATTTTCATTTGTTTTTGTCTACTTTCTCCTCTAAATTGCTGATTATCGGAATTCGAGGTCATATCCGTCGTTTATTCTGCTTTAGATGTCTTCTTTCAATTATCAAATTTTATACAATTAATCTACGCTCTGCTCGAGATAAAATTCGAATCTTAACAATTTCAACTCGAGTCTACGCACAGGCCATTAAGGCCCATGTAGGCTCTTTTCCCATTATTTGAATTTATCTAGAAATTATGTAGCAAATTTAATGCTGTTTTTACTAGGTATGCGTCTATGGATGTGGATATGTATGTATATGTATATATACGCATATTTCATCTATTTATTCATTATATTGATTTATTTATGTAACATAAGTCTTTTTTTATATTATTTAATGTTAATTATTTAATTTTAGATTGTGAATTGTATTACTAGAATACTATTGTATGTTCATATGAATTAGACAATATACAAATGCTACATTTGTTATCATTTCAATGTAAAGATTTATTAATTTTGTATTTCATTTCTTTGTGTGTGGAAATAAAAGTGATTTGATTTGATTTGAAGAACATTAGCATTTCCCCATCAGGTTCTCCACCAATATCTGCTTATCATAACTGCATTATTTAGCCCTGAAAATTACCTTAACCTGGAAATCTTTGCATCTGCAAATAAAATATTGAAACAAGTCATGTTACTCTATATCCACCGTTATATTCAGCCTGAATCTATAAAAAGGTTCTTCTGAAACCCCGATCTCTTCTTTTACACTTTCAGTTTCCTTTCCTCCCATTATCTTCATAGTCATATACACTTCCATAGAACTTTTATAAATGTTTTCTATCCGCTTTACACTATCAATTTACAGTCGTAACCAACCGATTTCTAAATTATAATATCTAAATTTAGCCACGATATTTCACTAAACAGGACAATATACTGTAGTAGCTACAGACAAAAATCCTAAGAAGCATCACTGATTCACCCCAATACACAAATGCTAAAGACACGTCCATCAAATGACCTATTAACTTGTATGAACTTATTCCAAAAGCACTTCTACTTCCACAGAATATTTTAAGATCCACTGTGAACAGTCCATTATACATATACGATACCCTTCTTCAGTATAGGTCAGCTGCTTTTATACTAGAATAAAATATTAATTAAACCTATATTATATGTATTAAATGCACCTATATATAATTTGTGTAACCATTATGAATTATTTGATACAGTTCAAAACTCGCTTCATCAAAATTCATTAATCAGATATAATCTTAATTAACAGATCATCAAACTTGCAAAATTCCTAGTGTTTAAAACAAATTGATTAATTTATTTACTGAAAAAACTTATATTTGAAGTCAATTATTGATATAAAACTGACATATTACCATAACAACAATTTTCTCCTCAACCATATAAAACCAAAAAATTACCTCGATCTTTCCAATTCCATATGATAACAAAATTGTAATATAGCATAGTAATATAACTTTAGCCATTATATTAAATAGTTTCTACACAAAGGTGAAACTGAATTGCATTGAACGAAACTGTGTATACTATATGATATACTACGTGATAATAAGGTATTGAACCCAAGTAGTGTACAAAACAGTAAATTATACTGAAATATGTACGTCGTTCATGTATACTTCACACATAGGACATGTTTATTTAGAGGTGAGTCATTTACTCAGCTGCTAACTTAATAACTGCCATCGCTAAAACACACTGTCATGATGTCGTGGCTAGAACAAACTATCGTGGAACAAATTGTGTATATGTTTCTGTTGTTTAGAAGCATCTTTATTTGATATGCACTATTTTTTGCGACCTATTTACAAGTCATGGACTTTAAATTTACAGACAAAATATTTAAATTTACTTTGTTTCTTTCAAGATAATTTATAACCAGAATTCTTTATTTATTATACTTACATATAATATAATATTCATACGTGAATAACACTAGTTGATATATGTAACACTTCTTGATATATCTTGGATGACTAGTAACATAAATAGATATATGCTGGAAATTACTAGCTAGATGTTAGTGAAGGCATTTTTAAAAATTCTGTACTCAAAGGGCTTGAAAATGTTTTATTTATGTTGTCTGGCCTATCTGCAAGATATCTTAAGAACCAAAGCACATAGATATTTAAATAGCTACATAAAGCTTCATTCATATTAATCCACATCGATTTCAATGATAGTGAATATCACTTCGTGGGATTTTACTGGTGATTAAAGAAATCTTAAAGCTAGCCTTGATAACAACAAGAATCGCAGGATGAATATAGTTGTGAATATTGTGACCATAATAATATTTCCTATTAATATGTAACACAGGAAAAGATGTAGCCGAAATATAAGAAACGTATCTCGAGAATGTTATAATCTTTTTACAACTTAACATTATTTATAAAACACTTTTTCTCTTAAAATATAAATGGGTTCTATTACAAGGCCTATCACTCAGTGGGCTTGCATAACTTAATTATAGTTTGTATCCACGGGGATTGTAAATATTTTCCTTGTATAACACTTTTTATCTGGTTGTGTACAACTTAAGAGCTTATGAAATGGATTTTTGCTTGTAACACCGTTGAAGCCTGGTACTTTTACTACCACTAAAAGGTTTGTTTTTGGTGTCCATACCACACACATTAACAAAAGTTAGTGATTAATTAATTAATGTGTTGGTATTTGCAGGATGTATAAACAAATAATTCGGTAATAACTCGGTTATTTATAGACAATTGCATTTTAAGAAACATTTTATTCATTGTTTTAAACAGTTAATAATATTTTCATGGCTATTTATAACTATGTGAAGGACTATTATTTATGTTACCAATGGCCTTACTTTAATTTCTATATTTTGAATATGATTTAAAATAAGACCAAGCACCGCATTATAATTTTTTAGTATCTAAATTTTGATTGAGTCATTGCATAATAGCACACAAAAAAGTGTAGCCTAATTCAATTCGTTTCTTGAAAATCAAGATGCGACTGTACCAAATATTTATCCAAGGCAGAGAGTGAGTTTTTCCTTTTTCTTGATAGAGGATGACTCCTCCAAAAATCGAGGTTAAGTGGTAGAGAGGACTTTATAGTCCTAACTTCGCCTCTAATAAAGACATTTTTCATTTCATTTCATTTTTTTTTCATTTTTATTTCAAACATTGAAAACTAGCGTGAATTTATAATGTATTTATGAAATAATGGTTCGTGTTTTTATTTACAAGAACTTGCAGGTGGTATTTATCCCTTAACCTCAATTCATGCGACTTCAGTGTTCTTAACATTGCACTAATTTAACTTCATAACTTTTAATTTCATATCTGTCTCTCATAATCATATATTGTAATAAATAAAAATGAAAACCATAATTTCACTATGTTCTATATGACTTAAAACAAACTGTTATAATGTTAATGGTTTTAAAATGTAATCTGATCGCAAACACCGCAATAAATTAAAAATAATTTTTAATTATTTCTCGTAGAACTCTTTCTATAGAACATGTGTTGAGATTAAAGAACGTGACATTTTGTTATTTCCATAGACAAGTTCTAGTTATTTAAGAATCAGTATTTTGTTTCTCGTTAACTTTATATTAGCTGTAATGACCAAAAATAGTAGTACGTGAGACAATTCAATTATTTAATTTCATATAAATGTGACGTTAGGATTAAGATATTATTTATTACTAGAACAGTTAACACAGAAATGATAAATAGTACATAGAAATTTAATAACATTCAGTATAATCATTTTATAAAGTTAAATTATTCGCTTCTAATTTTTTTTTATTACAGAAAGTTTTTTTTATTTTAAAATACCATATCCAACTAATATACCATAATATGTACTAAACTATTAAACAATATCAGTATTAATCATGGAATATTATGATAACCCTCGAAAATAATACCACACCAGCACGCTGTAATGATTTCAATACTATTATATTTCTGTTTCGTTGGATTGTTAAAGATCAATATGTAATTTAATTTTAATTAAAAAATATTACAATTATAACTTATAAAATTAACATTTATTATACCAAATGCAATCAAATGGCTTTTGTAACTATCGTATAAAAGGTAGAACTATTTTGTACATCAAGAAGTTAAAACATAAATATTAAATTTTTTAACTTGATTTGCCGCATTCAGCTTGTTACAACAATGTCATTTTCATGTGTATTAAACAGTTTCGGGAACCTGATGTGCAAATACATGCTATTTTGATACAAACACCGACTGCAAATTGCCTGTATAATTTACGTAAAAATTATTCTTTTGTTTTAATGCAAATAATAGTTAGTAATATGAATTAAGTACTGATTATTATTTAATTTCTAATGATTACTGTAATAAAGCAACTGTAATTACCTTAATAAGTATACCAAATGGTTGATTTTCGTCTGATCAAATTAAATATCGTACTTTTATATTTTAATAAATCTAACTGATTTTATAACCTTATAAAACCACAACGTAAAGAAAATAAGAATTTAAGTGCGATAAGACATGGGTCTTAAACTATTGTGTGAAATGTGGGAGATACAATAAAATTATTTGCGAAATCGTTTATCACCGAAATATTTCTATTTATTCGACTATATATAACTTACACCAAAATATAGTTTACTTTATAAAATTTAACACGCTATTATTAATTTCAAAACTTGAAATACAGGGATTCCGCAAGTATGTTATGCAATTATAAAACATTTTTACTGAAGAAATGTAGTGTTTCAATAGTCATTTAAATGAAATTTAAAACAGGGAAATTAATTATTTGTTTTATTTGAAAATAAGCTTACTATTTAACCGTATGTGTTGCAGTTAAATATATGAAAAATGAAAGCTGAGGTCACCCTATAACTGTATTCGTACATCAGCTCATTGATTGCTACAAGTTCAAAGAGGCATCATTTTTCAAAGCTACCAAACACAATAATGAACTGTGACCATTGGTTGTTCAAACAGTGTCCGGAGTATGTGGTAGTGTAAACATTTTATTTTAAGTGAATTATTAAATTTATCAGAACATATATTTTGCTATTAAAGAATATATTAATATATCAGTTAGATGACGAAAAATGTTTAAGTACTACTAGAGATAGTAATGATAAGGCAACCCATTACATCCTGTGTAATGGTTTACAATCCGAGAATGATTTCATACTATAGGATGAAAATAGAAATCGATAGAGGAAATGAAAACAACACTGATTAAATGCAAACGCTTCACTCTATTTCATTTATTAACCCAGGCGAGCCATAAAACCACTGAACAACGTTACTCTTTAGAGAGATTTTAACTATCGCACCAGCTTTGTAGTGAATAATCAACAAGAAGTAACATGCGGTATGATATCTGAGTTTCCCGAATGTGACAGATACGGCCAAATGGTTATGGAAATTATATATATATATATATATATATATATATATATATATATATATATATATATATATATATATATATATACATACAAATAGATTTTGTTTGTCCTTTCTAATTCTAACTAATACAAAATGTTACTATAACATAATTATATAAATATATTTTATATATTAAAACGTTTGGAAATAAAAGTTTAACTGAATTGTGTTAAACTAAAATGTGCATATAAAATATTATTATACGAAGTAATACTAGGATATTATAGGATGCTTCCTATATCATTGAATTATTTGTAGGAATATTTTTATTTTTAATTAAGAGAATTGTAAACTTATATAATAGTTGAATTGTAAGATTGTGAGCCTTCCAGCAGTGCTGAATTTCTTGTCAATTCGGGTTCAAGGAATGCTAGAAGCTTCCTTTTGTATGTAGGTATTGAGCACAGGTTACATGTCTGGGTTGGATAGGTACCATTCAACACAGACATTGTGTTGCTCAATTTTGATTGGCCAATGTTAGCTTGATTAGATGGTGGGAGGGACTTCTAGATCCTTCCGGTAGCTTCAACCACGTTTTCAGGGGATTCTTTGCTGTGTGCTCAGAGAGTGTAGTCGTGTTAAGTGATAGCCTACTCTTGCCGTATTGATTTTTCGGCAAGAAGGTTGAGTTGTAAGATTAAAATTTCTTTTCAAAATTTAAAGTCTCAAGTTTGAATTAATTAATCTATAATAGTCATTTTGGTTACTTGGTGAAGTCTTCAGGAGAAGTGCGAGGTACTGTGAAAGTTAGAATTTAATATTGAAATAGAAAATCACTTGATGATATTTTCCTGTTCAATTTGATTTAATCAGGAATAACCTACTAAAAAGGAAAATTTATTTAATCTTCTGAGATTCTATATATATTTTAACAAGTTCCTAAATTTAACATTCAAAGCCAAGCGGATAATTCTAGATAATTCAATAATTTGCAAATTGGAAATTTACAGAAAATAAGTAGTTTGAAATTGATACAATTTTGAGTTTAACTGGTTGGACATTGTGTTGTTCATAAATTAAATATTAATATTACCTTAATTTGTTTGATTTTTATTTTGAGAAGAAGTCTTATTTTATTGTTTGTTTTATTTTATATTAGAAGATTATTTGAGGGGTCTAGAAGCAAAAACAGGACATTTCCACTTTTGGGTCAAATTGAGTTAGAATTCAATTATTATACTTTGTGTAAAGACACACTGAATGGTGCAGTAGTTGAGAAGCAGAAATGGACATTTCTATTATATTTTTAATGTTTTAAAATCCAGTTGAGGTGAGGTGCAAACTTGGACATTTGTACTTCCATTGAGAAGCAGAACTGGACATTTCCCCCGACCAATGAGATGAGAGTATTCAGCCAATGAAATCAGCTTGTTTTGTTTGGTTTGTTGCTGTCTGCTATTTTGTGTTAAACTGAGAACAGTAGCTTTCCCAAGCTTTTAATATTATTAAATAATTTAACAATATGAATGAAGCGGAATGCAATCCAGTGCCTACAAATGCTAGGGAATCAAGGAAAAGGCAGAGAAAATCCCACAGAATGGAAGAGAGAGAGGAAAAAGTTGCAAGGTAAGATTCAACACTAGTATACAACTTAGGTTAGACCTAGGCCATGAAAAGTGTTTTAAGTATAATGGCATTATGGTCTTTGCTGATTAGTTCAAATATTTTAAATTATCATCTAGCACAGTGTCTATTAACTTGAAAGTCTTATAAGCCTTTGCATTGTAAACTCTTTTTACAAAACTTAACCTAACTAAGCTTAACACCTGTTGTACGCATAATAACAACTTAACCTTAACTTAACCTAAGTGCATTAATCTAACCTAATTATTTTTTATCTAACTGAATAAAACCTAATTACTTTTGTTTTGTTCCAGGTATTCTGCTAAAGGATTACCACAACATCCGAGGTGTAACCACAAAGGGAAACCTTACCAGTCCTACCAGTGTTCATGCCTTACCATGTTTGACATTAAAAAATTTCATAAAAACTTTTATGAAATCAAGATGAAGGATATTCAAGATTCGTTTATTTTGAAGAATTCTGAAGCACTTGTACCTAAGCGCCATAAGTATGAACCTCTAAAGAAGGCTAGATCTGTAAGTATGAAGTATTAAGTCTACAGTACATCTACAAACAGAAGAGTACCTGTTTGCAGAAAAGCGTTTATTGAAATACTCGGTATTAGTAAGCATAGAGTTCTGAGTATTGCAAAAAGGTATAAAAATACAGGTCAGTCTCCTAAGGAAAAAAGAGGAGGCGATAAAATATCCCACTTAAAATCTGGTCATAGAGCAAAGATTAAACAGTTTGTTGAGTCCCTGAAATGTAATGAATCTCACTACTGCCGATCATCTTCTTCTGTAAGAGTGTACCTACCCCCTGAAATGAACATCAGAAAAACTTTGGAGTTTGTACAACTCCACTGCTTTACCTGAATTTAAAGTACGAGAATGCTTCTTTTGTAATTTGTTCAATACGAAATACAACATTGGTTTTGGGACGCCAGCTGTGGATGTTTGTTCCACTTGCCTCCGTTTGCGCGAAGGAATAAAAACGAGCAACTTTCATGAGGCAGATAAGAACAAAATAATGACTGAGCTCCGAGTACACAAATTACGAGCTAAAAGCTTTTTTGATATATTAAGAGATGACAGTGTTAATGTTAAGACTTTTAGCTTTGACTGCCAAAAAAACATGCCCCTACCTAGGATCCCGGATCAAGCAACTTACTATTTCAGACAAACTTTACATTTTTAATTTCACCATTGTTGAAGGGACTTCCAAAAGTAGACTTACACATGACAACGTTTTTTCATACACATGGTCAGAACTGGAGCGTCCAAAAGGGTCTTGCGAAATAGCTTCTGCAGTCTACCACAGACTAAGAAACACAAATTTTCAATCCTGAAAATAATACAGTAAGACTTGTTGCAGACGGGTGTGGCGGCCAAAATAAGAACCTCCATGTTGTTGTTGATGGCTCAAAAATGGTTAGCAATTGATGCTCCTACTATCAATACGCTTGGACTTATTTTTCCAGTAAACTGGTCATAGTTATTTGCCTCCGGACCGGGTTTTTGGTCAAATTGAGAAGACTGTTCGTAAGAAAACCAGCACAATTCAACCTGAAGAGTATTTTGAAGCTTTTGGTAGTGCTGCAACGGTAGTAATGCTTTCTGACTGTGAGGTACTTGATTGGAAAACTGAAAAAAAACAAATGTTTAAAATCCCTACAGAGCTGGCATTTTCAAATCAGCAAGTGTTCAAGAATCATCATTGAACGTAAAAAGGTAAAACTTGGTTATAAAATCCTTGTGCGAGGTGAAATATTTTACAGATCAAACAGTGGACGTAGTTTACCTATTTTAAAAGTGGGAAAAACTGTTGTTGGCATCAAACCAAATGTTTTGCCAATGGGTGTTAAGGTGAAACAGTCCAAATTAAACGCTGTTAAGGAGTTGCTTAACAAACATTTTGGTTCTGATTGGAAGAATTTTCCTCATTTGCAGTTTTATAAGAACACAGTATATGATCACAACAACTCAACCATTGAAGAACCTGGTGATGATCCTGTTTTGCGAACCCTTCAGAAGTTGTTGAAAATTTGCGAGTCTAGTGCCAAGGCTTAACCACTACTCTTTTGACATGGACGAAAGTTCTGTGAAATGTTACTTTTCCTAATTACCTGTATTAAAATAAAAATCATACAGAAATTATTTGCCTGGTTTTACTGCTTACACTTTTTCACTGTAGTTAATTTTGAGGTGCAAAAACTAGACTTTTCCATTTGTTCAGATGCAAAAGTGGTCATTTCCATTTCCAGATGCAAAAGCGGACATTTCCAAACTTAAAATTAAAATTATTAAATAATGGTTGCTTAGATACATGGTTTGAGTTGTAATTCATTTTTGGTTACCCTAAAAGTTTATTGCAAAAAAAATCTGACATAGAATAACAAAAAAGCCATTATTACAGAAGTTTTTTGAGTTTACTGAAAAATACACGAAATTGGACATGTCCTGTTTTGCTTCTAGACCCCCTCATTTTATTTGAAGTTTAATGAAGATTTTTATTTTGAGTTTGTGTTGAAACATTAGCACTGAGAACTTGAAGGACACAATTATTGAATGATTGATTGATTGTTAGTTTTAGGACTGGACTTGTGTAGTTTTGATGGGTTAAAAACATGAAATAATTGAGAATAAATTCTAAGTAAAAAAGATAGCTTGGCGTTGCTGTATTATTGATTTTAAAATTTCATTAAAATTAATATTATTTTATACTGAGTTTAATTATTGAATTCCATTGGAACTTGTGCATTCTTAAGATAAAGGGTTATTAGTTCAGAACACAATTGATCGCTCTTATACTAAAACAAAAATAGTTGTGATTTGTTTATAGAAGATAACCTTACTATAGACACGTTACAGATATTGAACCCAAGTAGTACAGATAACAGTTAATGAAACTGATATCTGTACGTCGCTGTTGTAGATCACATATAGGACATGTTTATTTAGTGGTGAGTGGATTACTCAACTGCTAACTCAATGACTGTCATGCCAAAAACACACTGTTATTGGAACGAATGATCCAACTTTAACTCCGTTGTTTAGTGTTATTTGATATATATTAATGGATTGTGGGTTATTGAAAATCCATTAACTCTAAATTAAAGGCTGAGATATTTGTGTTTACATGAGTTTAAATCAGTGTATTTTCATTCAGGTGTTGAAGCCATTTCCAAAATTCTAGGAATGGAAATGTGTTACTGCTGTCCGCCAGCCTCTCTGCAATATGTCATCAAAACGAAGGTACGTATATACTTAAAGTGTTATATTAAGCGCCCTTTTCCATCAACCCACTTGGAATTCTATAATGGAGGATATTACAGCTAGAAGTTAACTGAGAGAGAGAGAATATTTTTGTCTAGCGTTTAAGACAACGATAATCGTAGGACAAATATGGCTGTGGGTAATCTTACTATAAAAAATTGAACATTGATTTGTAGCACATCAAAAGAAGCAACCTAAACAGAATTAAGATATCTCGAGAAAGATATAACTTTTACACTTCTAAAAATTTTCTATACAATATTATTTATACATAGATATGAAGGAGCGAAATAATAAATCATTAAGACCTATCACTCAGTAAGCCTTTGTAACTACGAGATTACCATTTGTCTTGCCAGGGATTTAAAGTTTTCTCTTATGTATGATGTTTAGTCTGTCTATCTGTCTACATTACATCTCGAGGAGGAAATGAACACATGATATTAAATCATGCATGGAACATCTGCGAATCTTCGTATCGTATATTAACCCAAAACATTACTTATCGGGTGTCTAAACCACATACCTTAACACGTAATGGAGTGATTAATTATATAATGTGCTGCTGTTTGGAGAATAAGATAAGCAATAAAAAAATTGTTTATTGAGTGTTTCGTATTTTTAGATTATATATATTTTTTTTATTAAGTTACATTTATTTAATGCCTATTTAATACTAACTGTTAGGTTTATGACTGTTCATTGTTATATATTCAATCCTGTGTTATTTTCTTTGCATGAAGAGAATAATTTGAAATGCTAGAATGCACCTTATTATAATTATAAAATGCCTAAATTTGTTAATAAGTCAAACGCAATCGTTATTATCAATTCTGGGATACTTCAGTTACATCTGTTACTATAAAATAAAGGTAGGAAATTTTCATATATTCTGAGAAAGGAGGAATTGAAGTTTCACAATATATGACGACTCTCAATGTTTAATTCGCAATAGAAAGTATTATAAAATTTACAAACGTCTAGTAACGTCTAAATATTAATTCATGTTTTAGTACAAGAATGAGAAATAAATTGATTCTGCAGTAGTTTGTATTCTTTTATATTTTTTCACGTTTTGTTCAAACTTTGCTTACTAAACACTATAATTTTACTCAAACTTGCACACTAATATTACCTTTTCACAGAAGCTTTGAAAGTTTAACTTTTTGAATTTTTTTAACTGCTTACATTCTTGGAAAACTACCACTGTGCTATTTGTCTTGTGCTTAATAATAACTCTGTAAAGAAGAATTTAATTACGTTCTTTAGAGACTTAAATTTTTTATTGTAGACAGTGCATTTCAGTGTATTATGATTGCATTCTTTGTTCGGTTGAATAAATAATAGTAACTTATTGATCCTGCGACTGGCACGTTTAAAATTATTTATGGCTTAAATACATTATATAATATACTGTATTCTACTTGAGTTTTACCTTGTGATTCCAGTGAGTTAAATATATACACAAGCTTGAGTAACATAAGTTACGTTTCTCGTTAGTACGGTTATGTTCGTCTATTGCGATATTATTCACCTGTATTCATGAAAATTCCCAATGAATATCAAGGCATAATTAATGTCTATTTTACTGCGAGGGATGACTATTGGAGTGGTGAATGCACCCATAATGTTACAGGAATTTTAAAGACTAAACATGAAGAAGTATTGTCACTCCCCGGTCACCTTAATCGCTTGGCTGGAATTAAGGTGGGTAACGTTACTGAGATAGTGTCAGATATTCCTCTTCAAGGAATCTCGATGAAAGACGGCTCCTACTCCAACCATGCCCATCGTAATTATCCTGTCACACAGGAAACAGCACAAATATACTTTTAGGACTGAATTAAATGAGGGTTTTCTAGCACTTACTTTTGCTATGACAGCCTTTTAAAATGCCTTTTAAAATGACAGACAAAACAAAAACATTGTGACAAATATACCATAATTTTTATTGTTATGACATATGAAATTATTAATATTTTGTCCATGTATTTTAAATAATTTTCATATTTAAATTATTATTTTATAATTTAGAAACGTACTGGAATTTGGCTCATCGGTAAGTATTGAGGTAGAGATTCGTGAAGAATTTTTTTTTAACCTCAGTTTTTTATGCATAGTTCTTATTTTAATCCTTTCATATACATACGTTTAGGACATTGCTATTGCGGGCAATTGCATTCGAGGAAGCTTGTTGGAGTGTAAAGTTTTAGTGATACAACTCTGATTTATCTCCCTCAGCTTACAGGATTACTGTTAAGGCCAATGGGTATACTTCAACCAAGAATGATGAACAGCGTTTAATTCCGGCGCTTGTTTTCTATTTCGGGTATAATGGGTAAAGTGGAAGATCCTAGCATACAGCTGTTCCTTACTTCTGTACAGACCTACATTGGTGCTAGATCATGTCCCAATTTGACAAAAGGTATTGGAGATTATGTTTGTAAAAACATAGGTGGGTATATACAAGAACGCAAAAAAACATGTTATATACCTCTCGTTTTAATAATAACATTTATGATTAAGTAACTTCAAAAAGAGGAAATAAGTGCTGAATTTGCGGCTAAATCGGAATGTACCCATGTTTTTACCCTCGGTATTAATTTTTCTATTGAATAAATATACGTAAACTTTAGGTAGCACAGTATATACTCACGGTTCCCAAAACCTATTCTCTACATTATGCTGTTTATTTGGTTCAGTCTAGGATCTATATTGATATACTTGTAATGTATTTACACCTTATCAGTGGTATCAGTGGTAAAAGGATTCAATGTCCATAGGACCAGGCACTGTCATAAAAGATTGTATGTAATGTCTAATATATTGCTTTGCAATTCCACTTGCTATGGCCTCGAGCTTTTTGTTACATCAAATTGTTGTCAAGTAGAATGGTTCTTTGACTAATGTTCGTACTCGATCCGTTTTTTGCTTTGTTTTGCTTTTGTTTTTGTTTGCTTACTATAAATATGCCGGCCAACAATTTCAATTAATTTTAAGTACCTTACATGTAAACATTAACAATATTATCCAATAAAACACCGTTCAGAATGGTACTGAATTACCGAACTGGTTAGAATTCGTCAATTCTTTCATCTATAACAGAATTTATAATACTAATTTTCATTACTATTTTCATCCGAGTATAACCGCTGATTTTAATTCATTAAAATACAATATATTGGGGGGAGTATAGCACGTTAAACTCTGTGACTCGAACAGTTATAAGAATATCGCCTATTTTAACAGTAAATAAATGTTTTTCTTACTTTTAAAGGTATTTGTTTGCGGTATTTGAGGGTAAAAATATGTCCAAGTTTTATCCTTATAAATATGTAACGTGCTTTTTAAGTTAATTTAAACATACTAAAATCCAAAAAGGAATGACACTTTTCCAAAACTTGTATAAATGCAACTATTGTTTTTGAATACACATTATGTTTTCATAAACAGATATGAAACATTTATACTAAACATTCGAAACAAAGTTTTCACAAATCTTTATAAGTCGTCCTTTGAATTTAGATATTAAAAAAAGAATAAACACAATATTATTCTTTTTGTTATTCGTAACTTAAAAGTTTATGTTATCTAATATGTTTTAATTACTGAGTAAATTTTAATGTCAGCCTCATTAACTTTATGAGACGCACCTAAATACAATTCTTTTTTTTGTAATGTATTGGTCACCACGTCCGGGACACGGTGCACGCCACCGACTATCCATTGTCTGACATTTAATTTATTTCAAATTTACTCTCAATATACGAAGTTTTTTACATGTCCTCAGAAGAGAAAGCCCGATATAGTCATATATAGACTCTTTGGTAACCCTTTGTTTCTAAACCAGCCTTTACTGAATTGAGTATCCTTACCTTTCGTACAAGCAAACCAAAGAAGTATATGTGTCAATGAAACAAAAAGCATGTCCTTAAATCATAAATTTATAAACTTATCGTTCAGCTGTACATGAAGTGGCAGAAAATAATACTTTTTTACTTGATTGAGTAAATTATTTTAAATACATAAAACTCGGCAAATGGCTTTAACATTGAAATTTCTCTAATTAATCCATAAATTTTACATTCGACCGTATTTTGACTTTCGACGCGATTCACGTACGGCACTATAACTTTTAATGTTTTCTCTGAAAACACGGTACATTTCCCTTCTGCTTGCAGGAAATTCCTCTATATACATTTAGCAGGAGAACCAATAGAAGCGGTCATGTATGTGCGACTGCAGCTCATAACTGACTACTGCTATTAGACAGTGACAAATGTAGTAATGGAGAAATGCGCGACGAACTACTGCGCATACCACGGACCTGACACATGCCTGGCCATCATGGTATGAGATCGGAGGTTGAAAAAAAACTACACTCGTACTAATTTGCTGTGGCCATAACAAATACGTCATTTGAATTTATACCACAAAATAAAAATGACGTCATCTCCAATAACTCCGAAAAATATAGCCAAGTTAAGTCTTGCAGAAACATTTTAATAAACTTACTATAGTATTTTTTGTAATAATTGCTATAATAAACGTTATCATCATATCCAGTAAAATCATAACGTGACTACTATTGATAAAGTTGTCTTAAGTCGTGATAATCAATAAATAAATTTGAAATTTATTATCATTAAAATTATAGAATTATTCTGATAAAATATGTGTGTTACTAAGCTGTAATAAGAAATGTTTACTATTGCACGGTAGCATTCATCCGAAGATCCCTCTTAAGTTCACATGCGTTCTGTTATATAAGAAAAACGTTAAACTGCCTCAAAAAAAATA
>NW_025779223.1:0-65310 GCF_021130785.1 Homalodisca vitripennis
AGTAACCAAACAATATCCTATATTTGTATTTTATAGTAAATACAGGATAAATAATCTCATTAAATTTGAATAAATTTTTCACTATAGAATGATATAGGTTATATTACCAGTTGCTCTATAAAGTAATATGACTTAATTTACCTGAGTTATTCTATCCGCATTGATTTGATCAACAGTAGGAGCCGGTCCTTTTAGACTTCTGAGTTATCGAAGAATTAGTCATTTCAGGCAGCCAAATATTAATTAAAAAATTTATTCACAACACTAACAAACGTTCATCAAAGTATGATTACCGACGCGAAAGTATAGGTTATGATTCGTTTTCAAAACAAAAAAAAACGCATGTGGAACCAAAACAGAACGCTGTGGCTATATATGGCCGGCTACCGTCTGTAGATTAGAAAGACGGGCGATGAGTGGTGACGTCACCGTGAAGTAACGAAAGGGCAGCCACAACTGTCACCTTTACACCACTGCCTTAGAAATATAAAAAACACAATTTGTAGACTATTTTTTAAATTGCATGTTATGCATTGGTAACGTATTGAACGGTAATGTAATAAAAGTGTACGCTTAAATAAATTAAAAAGAAGAAATATACAACTAAAAATTAACCATGTACCAGAATCTACACTTCGTAGTTTATTAAGATATAGTTTTGTTTCTCGCAATTTTACTGGAATGTTTCAATTAATAGTCATTAAGAAAAATTCATAATTAATTATAAATAATTTTTGTCATATTAAATATGTATGTCATTTAATAGCATAACATAACTGGAACATTTGTTTTATTTACTAATAACACTCAAATGGTTATGATTTCATTGTACATTGTATGTAAGTGGTAAGAGGCAAATTAGTCTCTCGTCTTGAGATATTTGAAAATTCTTCCATTTACCGATTAAAAATAGTTTTATTATTAATCACTTACGTAATATCGGACTTTAGCAGGACTGTAAGTTCTTATAGAAGGGATCTAGGTACAGTTTAAAGTATATAGCATACAGTCTACATCACTACGTAACTTTTCTATTTTTTCGGCAAAATACTGTCAGTTATACAACCGTCTGGATCAGTCAGACAGATGTAAAGTAACACTTAAACTGGAAACTTGAAATGTCATACATCAATGTATAATTCTCATTCATTGTTTATAAAACACAGGGATGTGTCATTACGATAACAGATAAGATTATCTAGAAAAGTTGGCTTCTTACACGAAAGAATTTTGAGCTGTTTAACTTACCGTAAAAAGAAGCCTGAATATGTTCATTAAGATGTGACTGGCCAAAAACGGAAAATTGCGTTAAAGCAATAACAGTCTAGAGAAAGTTATAAGAGTTGTATACGACATCTCAACGAAAACAACTGATGGCATCTCACACCCAGCACAACTGTCGTAGATCTAATACATTTAAACGTGGATGATACAGACAGTTCTTTTCATTACCACAATCCCTTCCGCTTTCCCATTACTGTACAATAAATCTCGGGGACTGATGTTTCCTCAAGCTTAAAATTATTTAACAAAAAACGATCATGAAAATTCCTAAAATTGACTCTAAATATGAAACTTGAATTATTAATTATAATTAGGAAAGGCAAACTAAAAATAAAGCCGTAGAATGCATTATAAGAAAATTATTAAAATGGAATTAACTGAGAACTTACAATATTTATTAACTTTAAAAAAATGAGTAAAAATAAGTAATTCACTTAATAGAGTTGTAAGAGGGAATGGACGTAAGTTACCAATGCGGTATAATGCTGTTAATTAAAATGTGACAAATTAATAGCTCTTTGTAAGCATCCAAATGAAATAGATTAGTTATAAAGTTTGCATGATAATGTTTACACGGATCAATACTGTGCACTTTATGACCAAAAGATAAGATCACTGTATATTTCTGATGATTTAAAATTTTATACGTACTTGTAATTTAATTTTTGTTTGTATTCACACTTATGGAGTTTAATCCCAACTGTGAAAATGGTGCATAATATTGAGTATATTTAGGGCATAGACCTATTTCATGAAAATATAGTTGTTCATGAAATTGCAATTGTTCTCGAATCACTTATTCTTAATTGAATATGGTCCGTATTTTCTTTATTATTGATCAAAGTTTTCAACTGGTCAAAAGAACTAAACTTTCTACAACCCGCCATTCTAATAACAATGCACAGTGCTAGAGCTACTTCAAAATCTTTGGCGTCACAGTCTGTGGACGTCATAGTCGTTTCCCGTTCTTTGAAACCAAGACCGGTGACCGGGCGTATAGCCACTCTGAAAACAGAAACATAAACATACACGATACACAGACAGACGAAACAGTCATTTATTTTTGAGCTTTGATATCTGTTTACATTCTTCTATGGCCAAAGAGTATAAATATCATAAATGAAAGTAATGAAGGTAATGATCAGAAAAGTACAAGAAAACTTAGTGCCTATGTCCTACGTAGACTAGAGGATACAGTCACGGCTCTCTGAGAGATCACGGTTTCAAATGCCAAGGAGGCCCAATCATGATAGGAATAATATCCACAGTGGCCCTGAAAACAAGCCAGAATAGCCAACAGCTGAGGCTTAAAAGAGAATTTAACAAGAAAAAAGTGCCTACGGTTTCTTGTCACTATTAAACAAGCTTAGCAACACCAGAGAACGATAGTTTACAGAACTGAGAAATTCCTTTTTGACAGACAGGAGATAAATAGCGTCAACAATAACATGTGATAATTAATTACATTGGTAATTAAAATAACCAAAACAATTAAACATAAAATACTTCAGACTAATTAGATTAGTTCTAAAAATTGTGTTTATGCTAAAATAAACTTGGTCTCATGTGGTCTTTTATATGAGAGTAAAAAGGTCTGATCAGAGCACTCAAAAAGTCTCAGACACTTTTATATTGACCTCCATCTAAAAACACAGACTTGTTTCTATTTTTGGGATATCCCTGTAAAGTTTAATGCCGCTGATTAATAAATGTTTTGCAAAAAATCTAGTTCAATAGAAAAGATGTTTAATTCTATTGGAGTGACATGGATTATGGTGATGTTAGGAATTATTTTTTTGGAAAGTTGGAAGATTTTGTGAACGAATGGCACGCAGTTCAAGATATAAATTGATGGGAATGTTATAACTTTGGCCTCCCTAAAAAGTTACCTATATGAAGTAATTCGAGGATTCCCAAAAACTTCTCTTAACGCATGTTTCTGAAATTTGAAATCTAATTTTGTGTGTACACTTTTGCATACCCAAACAACTACCACATGTGTGAGAAAGGGGTAAATCAGCTCATATTAAGCAGCCAAGTTTACCCTGGTATCAGTAAACTTTGATGGGTTTCTTGTAACGATAAAACCTCCGAAACTAGTTTCTTGCAGGCAAGCTCAATATATGATTGTGTAAGCTTAATTTGTTGTCAATCTGAATGCCGAGAAACTTTAACGAGTCACAAAACGAAATCTCTTTATTCCCCAAAACGGAATGTAATCTGTTCCAAATCCTAAAAACTCTTGATAGAAAAATTAATCATTTGAGATTTCTCATTATTTACTATGAACTGATTATGTTGAACCCACTGGGTCCAGAGTTATGGCGTCCACAGTAATATATGATTAGATATGAGTATAAAAATAGGACAGATGGAGCTGAAACACTATAAAAAAACGAACAGGGCAAAAAGTACAAGAAATGGACTAAGAAAACTAACAAGTATACCTAATAAAATAACAAATCGATATTTTTCTAAATGAGCCAATAATGTTATCTTGAGATATAAGCTTAAACCAAATTTAAAAGACGGTGCAATAAAGTTAATTACAATACAGAAATACGCAATAGTAAGCTTCTATTGTTGAGAAAAATCAAAATGGGACCACAGATACATATTTAAGGAAAAGTCTAGAGACAAATTAACTAAAAGTTGCAAGTGGTGGAGATGAACTGTCTGAAGAGAAAAACTTTTACCTTAAAATAGACGATGAAACCTTTTTATTTTCTACTATGTATAAGAGCCCAAATGGCAATTCAATATTCACAGACAAAGTGATTAATTACTTATCACTACTTTATTTAATTAATATAACTGTTAATTTAAACAATATAACTGTTAATTACTTATTATTAAAGCTTGAGTTGCCTCCTACAAAAATTAATGTTGTTCAATGGGGCTGAATATAGATACTTTAAGGCTAAACGTGCCGGGATTAGTTCCAAAGTGAACCTCCACCGAGCAGCACTAACAAGAAGAAAATATTTGTCCGTTTTTCTGTTAATTATTTAGTTGTTTATTTTCTGTATATAATGTAGCATAAAAAATATTTGATTTAAAATTATAGAACTTCTATTTAAAAATTGAAGTTAAAAATAAGTAACTATTTATTTGTATAGCTATGGCGCTTGAAACATTGTAAGCTAACATTGAAATAAAACTATTCTATTATAGGTATAACGCTTGTAAAAAGACTGGGTGGTTTGAGTTCACGCAGGGTAGGGTAAACTCAAACGATGTGATGCCGCCCTCTACAAGTCTCCCCACCGCTGCACGGAGCTCGCTCTATCGGATCATCTGACTGATCCGGCTCATTCGGTATCGTTCATTACTAGTAAATGTTTAGAACGTTCATACTTATGAACAATGGACTTGATTCATTGATATGCCTTTGATTTATCATAAGTGAGGTTATTCCCTTACACATATTTTAAATCAATTACTAAAAATCAAACAGACGCATTCCTCGAAAGAATGACGAAACGATTTTGTGGGCCTAATGTAACCTAACGCATAGAACCAATAGTTTTAGTTAGTTCCATATGATAAGCCATTTTCCCTGGATAACGATTCTTAAAAATAAAAATCTGATTTGGAAAAAAAATTCAAATTTATTCAGTTGGCAGGAAAAAGTGAACGAAACGATCGAGGCATATCTCTACTTGCCACTGCTACTGCGCGGCTGACCTTACAACAAAATGCATGCAGTATACATGTTAAGTTGGCTACCAGTGTTTAATGTTGCTAGTGCAATTAGTGCCATGCTCGTATTCTCCGACTCTTGTCCCCTCGGTAGTGTAAAACAACATATTGTTATTAATAAAATTAATATTGTCTAATCTAAAACAGATAAAATTGAGTGTTTTGCTTTATTTTGTTCGTAGTAACGGAGTATGTGCTCAAATAACGGGTTAATGGTTTGGTTTACATTAAAAATATTTGTCTTAAATTACTTGAGTTTGATACGAAACCGCTTTGGGAATTACAATCTAACAGTATAAATTTAGAGCACCAAAGTATTTCAATTTCAGTTATATACATAATTTTATAAATCAGTCAACAATATTGTTGTATAAATTGTGTTTATAACTTGACATTCTCTTTACTGGACATACTACAGATATCATTCAGAAATAGTGCCAAAATTATGAAGTGTAGAAAAGTTAATTTTCTAATTTTCATTTTCATTCGTTAGATATCCTGAGGCCAGATGAAGAGACAGAACGAAAAGAAATACGGCTTGAAACCCGAACAGGTAAAATTTGACATTTTGAATAAATTGACTAAGGATTACTTTTTATACATCTGTAGTATACAAACAGATAGATGTAGACTATTAGTTCAGAAATCACTGTAAGTTTTGTGTTCAACGAGTTCTGGAAAAAAGGAATAACGCTAAAAGTAACACAGTTTCTATTCTCTTTTTCCGACTTTTTTACTTCTTCTTCTAATTTTTTCCTCTATATGTCAGTATTTTTAGTTCCCACTAAAAATAGCAATTTCTTTATCGGCAATACTGTTCCTGAAAATGTTTAGTCTGTACTTTGTATTTAATTATCTGCAAAGTCATCTAATCGGCAACAAATTAGGTTCTAAGCCAATAAACACCTATAATCTATATTTGTTAGCGTAACTAAAACCCGAGAACGGCTAAAGCGTTTGTTTAATTTTGGTTTTAAAATATTTTTAGAAGTGTTAAAAGATGAGAACAGTGGGAAAGTTTCTCAGAGTCCTAATAATATTATAAATGCGAAAGTTGCTGTGTTTCTTTTGCTTTCATTCACAAACTATTCAACCAATTTTGTACTGAAATTTTCCGAAAATATGATACTGATTAGTTATATAGATACTGATATAATTCCTAAACTGGACTGAGGAAATAGTATGATATTGCGAACAATTATATGAACAACAGTATAATATTAGAAGGTAAGAACATGTACTTTACTGTTTTATGTATCATCTTTACATACGGATGACAACTGTCATAATATAAGCGTTAAAATGTGTAAGTGATGTCGATGTTCATTTTAGTTTTTAATTTTTAATTATATTCATATAATTAAAAAAAACTGTACTGTTTTGAATCCCACCTCATTACAAAGTAATAATATAGGTCTATTTATATTGTTCCTCAAGGCAAAATAGCAAACTCAAATTATGTATTGGAAATTTACATGAATGAGGGGTGTAGAATCAAAACTCACTAACACCAAAATATTCGAATTTCAAATTATGTTTGCATGTTATTCTTTGTTTAGCGCTGTATCTATATCTAAACTTATTTTCATGTCACATCTCACTGAACCCCTTTATAAATACATTTTTAATTGCCAGTCAGAATCAAAAACTCGCTAGTTCGAAGGCGTTTAGAAAGTTTAGATCCTTAACTTTTTCTGCCAATGAGGGCTGAGTGAGTACTCATTGATACTCTGGCCAATCAGAGTACAGAACTGAATCAACAACTGGCTTAGTTGGTTTTGGTTGTTTTTAAGCTGTGTTTTGATGGTGTGTTGTACATACTGTGTATTGTGCGTGGAATGTTAATTATTTTTATTGGAATGTGGAGTTGTTATTTTATCCAGTTACGCCAGATAAGTAGAAGTAATACAAAATCCTGAGGAAATTTACAAAATAATCTCAGAAGTTGTGACCGTAAAAATTAAATCTTGCTGGTTTCAAACATTATGTTAATAGCACATTCAAGCCTGCCTATCAATAGGAAACCGTTTGATTACCCACAAAAACTTACAGTGCATAAAGCCACTTACCTTAGCCACTGTGCAATCTATAGCTCACTGTTTCTTTCCCGGAAAACTTCAAGAGATATTGTTCCAGAGCCCATAACAGAAACAAACATTCTTAGCAATGAAAAAAAGAATGATGAAAAAAAGTTCTTAGTTAAAAAATTATGGAAAACATTAGTATAATCTATAAGATCGACAGATTTTTTTGGGGATTTGAACGGAGCTACATCACCTACAGTCGACAGAAAGAAATCATTTGTGTGAGGTAGCTGACGAGGATCCTATTTTGATGGTTTAGCCTCATAAAATGTTATATCATTTCTTAAACTTATGTATAAGGAATTAAGAAAACGATTATACCACAATTTTTACCTATTTTAAATATCTTTAATGCCTAGATTAATGGAAATCTACCTTTGTTTTGACAGTAATCTATCTAGTATAAAGTAGTACTAATTAATATGCAAAATCTTTAAATTATGTGCAAAGCATCAAACCAAGCTACATTTAAATTTTACTTATTCAATGAAACAATAATAACATTGTGATGATCAAAACTCACTAATTCCAAATCGTTAAAGGTCAAAACTCTCTAACTAAAGATGTGAGTGTCAAAACTTTCTAACTCTAAAATTATTTTGTAATTTACCAGAACACAGTGTAAGTTTTGCTAATATATATTGTAACAAACAGTTTCTATTATTATTTTTCAAAACAAGTCATTACTTTTATTCCAAACCACGAGCAAGCAATCAAAACAGTTTATTTACGATTTCCCAAAATTGTTATCGAAGTTAGTGAATTTTGATTCTACGCCCCTCAATTTAAACTGTATAAGTTAAAAACCTGAAATAAGAATTACTTAAAATTTTTATTAATTTCTGGTCCTTTATATTATGAACACAAAAATGGGTACCTGATGCATGATGTATGACTAATTCTATTTTTTAGTCATAGGACTCTATCTATTACACCACAAGTGCTTTCACAAAGAAAGCTACGACTTTAACTTTGAAATTCCTCTACAATGATATACAATAGTTCAATTGTTACTAAAATCGTGGGAACTTTTCAAAACAAATGCACGGAATATTGCAAAGACATTGCGGGGGAAGCCGCCCATATGTGCTAGTATGCTATTTATGACACGTAATCCAAAGTTGATGGACACTAAACGGCTGTTGAGATTTTCAACAGAAGTTCACCACAGCAACAGAAACATTTGTTTACATTTAGATTGTATTTTAGATTGCTCCAGTGACGAATAATAAATAATCTAATGCATTAAAATAATATTCAACGATGTTTTAAAACCCACCATGATTAAGAAGGCTGTGGATGTTTAGAAAGTAATGATATTTAAACTGGTTGTCTCCCTTAACAAATTTAGGCTACTGTATTTTAAGGAAAAGCAAAAGAATGACACACTTTTCCTCTCATATCAGAAGCAGAATACAAGTTACGGAATCAGATGCATTTTGACTGAAATAGTCTTTTTAAGCTTACACATGCACATATTTTATTGATCGAGGGAAAAATCAATACTATTTAGAACACCAAGAAATTTAGAACACCAGACCGTGCATTTTGTCCGTCAGTGCAACAACATAAACTCAACTGAGGAACCGTAAATAAAGTAGTGTGGAAGTGAATTTAATAGGTCGTATCTGACTCTTTTTGACAGCAGTGAGTTATTTGTCGTACGTAAAAAACAAACTATCACTATGGCACTTGAAAAATCATATACAGAAAGTAAATGAAAAGAGCCGAAAGTAGACACTTCTATATCGAACTTAGTTTTGTTGGTATATATTTCTTGATTAGGACACAAGTCAAACTCAAGTATGGCACTTGAAATACCTTAGATAGAAAATTAATCTAAACATACAGAAGTTGACACAACAAAATTAGGGTTTCGAGACTTATGTGTATATATTTATTCATACAACAAAACCTTAATTAGAACCAGTCAGCTTTTCTAACTCGCTTCTCGCCCAAGTACCTTCAGGCTTAAAATAGGAGGGATTGAGATTTGGGGCTGTTTCATTCTTTTGGTCGTTTTCTACAACTAGTAGTCCAGCCATCCTAGTAAGGGAAAGGTTGACCGCCAATTGTCTAGCCGTAGAATAGTATACAATAAATTCCAAAATTTTGGTCCCATTTAGTAATTTTGTTTCCCAATTTAGGAGCCTCTTCATGTGACATAATATTTGAACTATAGTCAGTATCGATATCAAGGGCGAGTGATTGGATTAAAGATCAAGCGGTATCTATGTAGTTTTGAGATATTCCTCTGGTTGCCAAAAAAGTTAAGAAGACCTGGTGTTTTTTTTTTTTTTTTTTTTTTTTTTTTTTTTAATCTGTTGGCCAAATAGACAGGCATCCAGTTGATATAAAATTAAGGTTATTATTATTTAAAGCAGACTTCTTCACCTAAAATTCATTATCCTTGAACCCCAGTACATGTTTAACATTGTAGTCGCTTCCTGCAAGGAATTGAGAACCAATAGAGCTGAAAAACTAATTAAAACCGATGTTATAAAATGTTACATCTATGAGTACAGTAGAATGGAGTAGTAGCCAACAAATCTATCCAATATTCTACAATAACACTGGTATCTTGATTATCATGTTACTGAACTTTTGGAAGCTTGTGACGTCTTTTACAGTTTTCTTAATGAGCAAAGAACTTCCACAGTGAGTGAGGCTATCGGCATGGTAGAGCAACAAACAACAAAATTATGAATTTAAAATTAATTTGTGCTTCTAAATGGGTTTCAGATACCAACATGATTTCAACTTACGCATGGAAATTAAAATCGTAATATCTTGGCTATAATGGGCTAAGCCATTGGCATTTCAGAGACGAATCATATAAAAACTATTAATTTTAATTTTGCAATGACAGTTTTCAATAAGTTAATTAAGATCTATTTGTTGGACATGTTAAGACACGAGCATTTCAAATGGTTCAAAACCCGCTGAATATTTGATTGAAATTGAGATTTTCTTGAAACTTAGATCGATTTGATGTTACCTCAGCATAAGGCAGGGATGATGTTGAATTAGACCCATAAGCATGTAATACAGATGAATTTAGGTCTTGGAGAAATTTATTAGCCTTACTACTTATCACCATTATCATTTTTGGTGGTTGAGTAGGTTCTTTCTCAGTACTCAGTTTTGATGTTAGAAAATATTTATTTGATTTTACCTATATAAAGAGCATCGTGTGTAACTTGCTGGGTGGTCACAACCACATAGTAATCATTTGGGGGGGGGGGGGGAGGCATTTGTAGATTTGTAGTATCGTGATCAGAACCTCATTTTACACATTGATTTGGATGCCAACAATAAGACACCAGGCCACCTGCATTTATTACACTGTACCATATCTTTACCTTTATGGGTATATTTAAATATAATTTTGGCATTTTGTAGGAACTGAACGTTGAACATGTCTTTGTTATTAGACACAGGCTCTAAATCGATAGAGAGAGCGTCCTCAGATATATCACTTCTTAGATTCGCTCGATATATTTCTAACAGTATGATTATATATGTTTTTATTACCTTAGTAGAGAAGTACATGTTTTCTTAACACGGTCGCGACGACAGAAATTTGCTGTTTTTTGTTAATTACGGACTTAATAACATGGAGTTTTCAAAAAATTCGTAAATTCTTTTACTTTAATACGTTAAAAATGATGTTTAAAAGACTATATGAGTACAGACAAAATTTCAAAATTGTTAGAAGTGCTTATTGGTAACTTTTTATCATGTCCCAACGGTGGGGACATGACGTCCCTAGTTAACACCTTATTAGAAATGTGCGTAATGTCCCACCCGTGGGACGCGCTCATGTTTCCTGTGACTGTTTCTAGACACTCCGCCAGTTGCACTCTGTCCCGCTAGCCAGTTGAAGTGTTGAGTTGTTTTGTTAGTTTCGTTCCTAACCTCACTTTTTTACCAGTGCAAACGTTCTTTACATTGTTTGGTTGTTGGCTTACTTTTTATTATTAGTTTTATATTGTTTTAATAAGTTTAAGTTTGGATAAAGTTCAACAAACTACAAACGTTCGAAATGGATGACAGTGACATAGACATAGAATTACAACAATCTGATTTATCTGATTTTTCACATTCTGGAAGTGAGTATGTGCCAGGTTCTGAAGTTGAGAGCAGCTCAGAGTTCACGGATGATGGAGAAGATCGTGAGTTGAACAACTTTATTGTAAATAGTCATGTAAATTTGCCTAGTACTAGTAACCAAGATAATGAACAAAGTGGTTTGGATAGAGATGATAATGGTTTTGTGGTCCAAGGCAATCGTGTTGTAGGCCAATGGGACGAGTGTACAGAAAACTGTAAGGCAGTTTCCGTTTAATGGAGCTAAAGGTTTGTTATACGAATTTGATGTTTAAAGTCCGATGATGGTTTATTCTCAGTTCGTTACTGATGAGGTTGTGCAACTAATGGTAACTGAGACAAATAGATATGCAAATGCATGGCTATCCAAAAATGAGGTTAAAAGACGATCGATCATGCGGTACTGGAACGACTGTAATGCATATTAAATCAAAAAAGTTCTTGCTATTATAATGGTTATGGGAATTAATCCTCTGCCGAAATTAAGACTTTACTGGTCTAGTAACCCTAAATATGAAAATGAATTTGTAAAAAAACTATGAAGAGAGATAGATTTGAAGCGATCTTGAAATGCCTTCGTTTTCACGACAGCGATGTAGTTGTAGACCCAGAACCACAACTGCCCAGAAGACTGGGCAAAGTGAAGGAAGTTGTTGATTTAATAAACAATCGATGTCAGGCAGTGTTGGCACTTGATGAAAACGTTGTTGTGGATAAAACTAGGGTTCCATTCCGCGGTAGGTTGGAAAGTGGTTACACCCATAAAGTTAAAATTTATGCTGGAAAATGTGGTGATGCTACTGGTAGTGAGGGTCATACCCAAAAGATCGCCCTGCACCTGATGTCAGACTATTTACTTGAAGGACGTACCTTGTTTATAGATAACTTTTACGGTACTGTCCCGTTGGCAGAGTTTCTTCTAAGCAAACAAACTTACGTGTGTGGCACACTTCGTTCAGACCGCAGGGACAACCCTAAAGATTTCCTAAAGGAAAGTAATCAAATGAAGAGAGGTGAATCAAAGGCTACAGAAAATGAGAATGGTGTAAAAGTTATTGCCTGGAAAGATAAGAGGCGGGTTCTAATATTAACAACCCGTCCAGAAGACAATGGTGCTGTAGTAAACAGTGGGCGCCGAAATATTAGAGGTCAGCCTGTCATGAAGCCAACAGCAATTCTGGCGTACAACTCAGTGAAGAAAGGAGTTGATATTTCGGATAAACTTGCTCCATACTACACACCACTAAGAAAAACCATTCGATGGTATATGAAGGTCGCCATTGAATTGATCTTGGGAACCTGCATAGTAAATGCATTCGTGGTGTTCAATGCTGGGAAAGCAAAGAAGGATCAGATGGGCATGTTGAAGTTCCGGGAAGCCATCATTGATAAACTGGTGGAAGATGCAGCTCCTCTTGCACCAGCTGCAGTTCCTGCAAGACGTCGGGGATTTACACACCAACTGTCAAAATACGAAGGACAGGCCAGAGTTTCCAGGAAGAGGTGCCTCCCCTGTTACAAGGACCTAGTGGAAGAAGTTGGAACCAAAGAAGCGAGAAACAAGACGAAAAAGGTCATTACGTATTGTAAAGACTGCCCTAGTAGTCCTCCTATGTGTCTTGACTATGAACAAAAACCACAAGTAATCTAACAGTTAGTAAAAACCCAGTGTTTTTCCATATTAATCTCTTCTTAGTTGTGTGTTACTTCCATTTTTTGAGTTTAACCAGTTATAACGGCTTTCTAAATATATGATTATTTTTGTTGTTTATTCAGATATGCTATTACATTTGTTCTTTTTAAGTTCACCGGTGGGACATGACAAGCCTTAATGAAGCCCGGTGTGTCCCACCGGTTTTTTATGCAAGGGTACATGTCCCACCGGTGGGACACGTCGTCGCGAACGTGTTAAGTAAAACTATATAAGCCTTGTTTTTCTTAACCTGGTAATTATGAAGACTCTCCTTGATCTTGGTTAAGTGTTTAACGAGAACACGGTATGGACCATGTTACAGCATTCAATTTTACATTATCTGTAGTAATAAATCTGTACGAATAAGAGTCACTCCTCATTACTTTTTCAATGCTTACAATTATATATTTTTATTGGAAATAATGGAGACAAATATAGGAGAGGTCTTACTTCCGTAAACTTAACACGTTGTTCCTGTTCGGAAATTTATTTGAATATTTACAGCTTGTTTCGTACTGTTTAATACTTCAAAACTATTGGGAAAATCTATAACATGTCTTGTACCAGACCTTGCACAAGATTTTTAAACATTCATATTACCTAAAAGCAAATGTCTCTTATTTCTAGTTGGTACCAGTAGTTGCCAACCTGTTTGGTTTTGGTCATCGTTCCTATTTCTAAAGGTTGTTCTAGGCATTTCATGAAATTTCACGGGTATGGTCCAATAAGCGGACCCGGTTTTTTAATATCGAAGAATATATATCATCGATACCTAATATTCGCATATCGAATCATAGGCTATCAATCGATATAAAAGTAATAACAATCATATGTTTAAATTAAAATGTGAATTTAATGATAACAAATAATAAATGAACATAACCAAAATCAGGGAAACTCATAACTTTAACTAAATGAAACAGAACGAAAAACGTTTTTACTAAAGGTGTGTCCACCATTACCTTCTTTTTTTTTGCATCTGAAGACGACCATGTTAGCTCCTCTGACAGTTACATTTGTTACCTTTCCACAAATATCACATAATGGATTCTTAGGTACTAACCCAACATCCTGAAGCCATAAAAAACATATTTTATCGTCTTTTAAGGGGAGTCGGTTGACTTTATAGCGCACATGTTTAAATTAGATAAGTTTAGGAACATGTTTCTCAATAACCAATAAACATATCAAGATATGGTTTGTTTTATTTGAATCTGCTATTTCTTACCTACATTTACAGCACAGCAAATTTCCATAGCATAAATTTTAAATATTAAAATTTTTTTTTTATAAAAGTCAATTTTTATCAATTTTTTTTGCAAATAACTTTTTTTTTAATTATTATTAGACTACATACAACAATTTGCTGTGCTATAAACATTGCCCTAATTACGGGGAACAAAATTAAAAAATAATCATCAAAATATAATGAGTGGTTCTAGAGAAACGTGTTCCTAAATAAAGAAAAACAAGAATTTTCAGAAAACTCTTTTAAAGATTGCATATACATTAATCAGAAACATAACAACATTTAATGCATTCCAGGACCATAACTAGGGTTGTCAGGACCCTCCTCTTGTTCATGTAAGTCTTCTAAATGCCTTTTAGCTGCAGTTACTTTCTGGCGACACTTTTTCTCGATCTATTCCACAGCTTTCTGCGCTTTGTGTTGATTCGAGTGACATCAAATTTTTTCATTGTTTCACAACAATATAGCATGCAGGTGTGATCCCTAGTTTGCTCAACACTTCACATTTTATTATGTTCCCTTTGTTGAAACTTGCCACAGCATCAAATACACCTAGTTCTAATGTTCCCTTCATCACGAAGGTTGATTTTGGAACTCACGAACAAATTATATTGTTCAGTGATTCACTGGGGTTTTGAGTACCACCGTGCAAACATATTGTTAACAATGATGGATCTGATAAATCTCTAAATATTTGTTTCGCCTCTTTCATGACAGCAGGAGCAATGTGATTGTGATTGTTGTGATCATAAGTTTCATCATTTATTTTAGCTAGTTGGTACTTACACCATGTATCTTGGCTAGTAGTACTTATATCAGGCTAGTACTTGGTTCTGGTTCTTGATATTCACTAGGCACAATTACTTTTTTACCACCTGGATTTCTTGTCCCTGTAAAGCACTTTGCTTTGTTTTTGAAGGTTTTATGTGCTCTAGACATTTTCACAAACAATAAACTACACAGTATAACTAAAATATTATAACTTAGACTGAATGAAAGCAAGAAACACAATGTAATGTGACAAATAATAAACAACAACAATTAGGGTTATCTCAAATCTCAACTGACTGTAAACAGATGGGTTGACAACCTTGTATGTTTCAAAGCAGCATAAAGCAGGTTGGCCAACATAAGCCTAATAATAATTAGGATTATGTATGACAATGATGCAGAGTACATGAATTTTACGAGCCAAAATATGCTGCAGCCATTTACATAATATTATATATGCGTGTGATATTGTTGGCCGATTTGAATAAAAATTACACCAAATTAAACAGGAGAGTCTAAAGATTAATGAAAGCAAATAAAACTTTTTTTAATTTTTTTTTAGATTTTTTGTCAACCGACTCCCCTTAAAGCAATTTCGTGAAGCTTCCTAAGATTGACGGCCATTTTAATACACAGTGTTACGTGAAATTTAAAATATTACCTTAATTTGTATTATTTGAAAGTGTTTACAGCTGTTCATATAGATTATTTAAGTTGTTAAAAATAATTCATCAGTATCGATTGATTATATCGATGGTTATGATTAAGTAATATCGTTTGCCAATTTCGATATAAAAAACCGGGTCCGCTTATTGGGGACCCTACCCAATTTCACGGTAGCACAGCAACTATGAGCATCATATACACCTGTAAACCTCTTTTTTACTTGTTAAGGATTAACCTTTGAAGTGCCCATGTTGGTAGCAGAAATGTTACTACATATTAATATTTAACACTTCAAAAAAGAAAGAGTCACTTATTATAAACTGACAAATGCCACCAGCAAAACAATTACAAACTTTACTGAGTCATGGCTAACTGGCGAAAATACTCGTTCTTTTGATGTGCGAAGGGTATGATTGCGCCCTGGGGTCAGTCAGTCACGAACAACATACATTCAACACCGATTGCTGTCGACTGATAGGCGACACGATACCGATAGTAAGGTTGACTATTACTGATCAATCATCGTAAAGGTCTGTCTCTGTTGTATTTATTAACACGCTTTTTTTAATTTTAGTCAAGATAGAGTTTTTGTTTTGAAACCTATTCCCATTTTCCTTATTGTGTTTGTTATCATTCATGGGGTTTGTCAGTAACTAAAGAAATTAGTAGGAATTTCATGACAATTTTTAGACGTAAGTTTTACAAATCTGAGGATAGTTGACATATAGAGTAATTAAAATCAGAATAGCTAAGATGGATACATAACCTAATTTCATATCTATATTACAGCCTAGCTTATCCTGTGATCACAAATAAATTTCACTATTTTGTTCTTGAGAATACTAAAACATGTTGGTTGGGTGCAATGTTCAGGAACAACATATTGGATAACGTTTATTAGCTAATTCTAGGTTATAAACAGCTGTGTTGTGTAGAACTGTAGTAGAAATGAATATTTTGTAAGGGTTAGATTAAATATACCTTTATATTAAAAAGTATATCTTTATTTAAAGAATATTGATGTAATATTATTATTCATATAACAGAAAACATTGAAGAATTTGTTATTTCCTTATTCCTAAAAATGACAAGATACACTTAGGTGTAAAGAATCCCTGATATTATGTAATTGCTTGATGCAATATAGTATACCTATAGGCTACTCTCTAATTAGCTGAATCTCAAGAATAAATATTGCAGTGATTTTGGTACTAATCACAAAATTATATATGACATATAATACAGATTTATTATATGGGTCATCCTCTACCAACCACAATATTTAATGAAAGTAAAATTGCAACCATACCATCCATTAAGATTGCTAAACACTTTTTAGAAAAATATACATTTCATAAATTTTAAATCCATGGACATGATACATCACAGCTCAATGATGAGTAATTGGTTTGAAAATAATAAAATATATGTTATTAAACAGTTGTTTTAATAATACACCTAGTAATAAAACAATAGTATTGATGTTTGAGTTTGGAAGAGGCAAAATAATTTTATTTCTTATGTTCCTCATAACAGAAAAGAAATTTCATCTGCAAGTTAAAAAAAAATACTAACTTAAGTAACGGTTTTGCATTTTCTTTTTCCCTCCGGTAAAGTTCTTTTTTGGACACAAAACCTGTAAAATGATTGTATTGTTTTTTTTGAATAAAGAGTTTTTGAACTTGAACACACACACTACTACTACCAGGAGCATTATGCAAACTAGGCAGCCACTAAGAGTGGCATCATCAGGGGGTGGCAGAAACAGGAAAAAATACAAAATTTAATATAAATTACTGTACATTCACCAAGCTAAGTTATATAATAAAAGGACTTTAAAACTCAACTTTAATCATGATGAATGAATGAAAATAAATTTATTTTCAGAAAAGGTAAGGCTACAATATTATTGACTTTATAGAAGAAAAAAATCATACACATATAAATTGGATTATAAAAATTTGCTTTTATTATTATACTGTTGTAACATATTGTCAAAACAGCATACACATACGGAAGATAACAATAGAATTTTAATAAAACAAATATATAGGGCAACATCAATTTAATTGCTGATGCAACATGCTTATTGACAATGTCCAATTAAGTCATATGATTAAAAATTAAAATTATCTTCTTATAAAAAACAAATGAATTTGCTCTGATAAGATAAATGATTATCTAGTCCACTTTATACCAAACCTTCTAAACCAATTTGCCAACCAAATCTCTATTGGAAGATTGTATTAGGCTAGAGAACCTTTAGATAAATGAAGGTACTATATATGGGAGGAAATAAACTCTGTAATGAAAATCAAGCAATTGCAACGATTGGTAAAATCAGTTTCGTGAAACTAACCCTACATTTATTTGAAAATGACCCAGGAAAGACTTTAAGGGCTATCCACCTTATTAATAGAACAAGACAGCCTAAATCTTAAATCAGGTGAACTAGTCTTATCCTTTCCCAAAAATGAAACTACGGAGAATGAAATGATAAATACATTTTATGTATACTAAATAAAAGTTGTCTTCTGAATTATTGAAGACTTGTTTTTATTTGTTTTAAGTTCCTACTTGAAATAAGATACAAAAACGTGAAATATCTTTTTGTACCGTACCGATAATTAAAGTCTTGTTATATTTAAAAAATTCCATGGAACTGTTTTTGTTGTAGAGTTTCTCTTTGGAGGGAAAAAGAGTAGCAATTAATTGAGTTAGAGATGGGGGCTGCAAAAGGATATTTTGTGTAGAGCACCAGCATAGCTTGTACCGGCCTTGGTCATCATTACTCACTCTCACTCGCACAGTGATGGCAGTTTGCTACTAATCGAAAGGCCACATCTTAAAACTTCATAGTTTATATAGTATTACGTTCTTAACATAGATGTAGGTAATTTTTATATCCTACTGATAAATGGCTGTTCAGATTAAACAAAGTCCATATTAATGGTCTCATTTAGCTTTATTTGTAATAAACCAACTAATTGCTTAGTACAGGTAGTTGTATAAAGCTGAACATGTGTTTTGCACTATTATTTGGCAGTTTATCCTTGTTTACGCACTTAAATTGTTATTATTTTACTGATTTTATCACTAATACGTTTACCTTTTATGTTTACAGAAAACTGAATATGTTAAGTACACGGTTACTTCATGGAGTTGGTGCATTATCTTCAATTTTACACAGTCCACGAACAATAAAATGTAGCAGTAAGGTAACAATCACAATATTGTACTATTTATCAAAGTTTACCCAGGTTAAAAGATCAATAATTATAAAAAAAATTTTCAGGTTTTAGCAGTGTGAAGAAAAATGGCTCCTGCTGGACCAGGACATTACTATAATCAGTCAATGATAATAAGTTTGTATCAGAACTGTGTTATTTTTAGTGGTTGCATAGAGTGCAAAAATCGTCTTAAGGCTTTACAATAATGAGTTAATTGTAATTTGTTGTACTTTGGAAACATGTTATTAACAAAACCCAAACCAAAAAAATTCATTTCATTTCAATTCAATGAAATTAAATGATTGATTGTTTACAAGGGTAGTGTAGGTGACTTGTGTCTGGACTGCTACAGTCATTTTACTACAAAATAATATGATTGACTAGATCATTTGTATCAGCTGATTGTTTCAACATTATAGTACATGAAGTTGGGTGCTCTTTAGAATGGCTTAGGTTTACATTGTATTTACGGAATTAAAATATCACTGGTTTGTCAGCAAAAAGTATAGTACAAGTCTAAATACTGTTTATACAGGGTGAGTCTGACCACCCGTGCAGTATTTACAGCTGTCTTAATAGCTGACTTCCACACTTTTTCTATCTCTTTTCTCCATAATTTGGCCTCTCCGAATCCGTTAAAATTATTTTCAATTTTGAAAAATACCCCTAAAGAGCCCAATTTGGGGGGTAGGGTGCTTTTTGGGGAATTTTCAAATGTAAACATTCAAATGTAAAATTAATTATCTTTAACGGTATGTACAGGGTGTACCAAAACGTTTTGAAATAGGACTTTAAAATAAAGTACTGTGTTACCCTACCTACAATACGGAACAGCACCAGAATTTTTTTCCTAACTTGCTATTGACCTATTTTTCAATGAAATATGTCGTACAGGCATTTTTCACTGGATTTTCTAAATTTCAAAAATATTCAAAATTTAAGAATACAAAAAATCCTAACACTCAAAATTCTTAAATAGCAACATATAATAAATTTTATATCAAATAAGGTCTTTTTAAAACAAACATTTTTTGTATTTAACTTTTTTTCCTATCTCTTACTGTTTCAAAAGGGCAGCCAAAAACTGAATTACGTATGTCTGTTTACAAAATGTAACAAATTATCTTTAAATGATATGAAATAAAAATATGTCCTATAATTTTTAATTTGCTTAATAGCTCTGAATGACCTCTGAACTAGCCATAATCTTACCTTTAATTGAATCTTACCTAGTACAGGTGCTCGAATTGTAGTCCGTCATTTGCTAAACACAGTTCTAATCTGGAACTTAAGCTATCTACAGCTCGCAACACTTCTTCGTGGCTGATTGAATTTATAGCATTCCGGATTCGCTGCATCATATCTTCGGGTGTTGTCGGTCGTAAAACATAAACTAAGTCTTTCAGCCTACCCCATAAGTAGAAATACCATACAGGTCAAATCAGGGGATCTTGGTGGGTAGTTAACTGGACCACCTCTTCCAACCCATCTTCCAGGGCATTGTTCATCAAGCTTTTGTCGCACGTTGTGCGAGTAGTGAGCCGGAGCACCGTTGTGCATAAACCACATATTGCCAACAACTTCATCAGGTACATCTATTAATAACTTAGGAAAGTTATTAATTAAAAAATGGTTTTTTTTTTTTTAAAAATTAAAAAAAAATTAAAAAAAATTATTAATTAAAAAATTATTAATTAAAAGTTATTAATTAAAAAAGTCTCTCCATCTAGGTGTCCTTCAAAGAAAAAAGGACCTACAATTCTCCTGCCAACAATACCACACCAAGTATTCACAGTCCAGTACCTCTGGTTGTCAACCTGTCGTATCCAGTCGGGGTTCTCATGAGCCCAGTACCTCATGTTATGACGGTTAACTTCGCCGTTGCTCCGAATAGTAAATTGCGAAAAAAATGTTCATTTTGTAGCAACTTTTCTCTTGCCCACAAACAAATATTCATTCTTTGAATGCCATCATCACCATGAAGTTCTTGGTGCAGGGACATCTTGTAGGGATGCATTTTATTGTCTTTCAGGATCCTCAGCACTGAACTTTGGCTCATACCAGAATCAATAGCTATTCTTCTGGAAGAATCATTTGGGTTTAGTTGCACCGCCGCCAATACTTCTGGTGCCCTATCACTTCTTACAGGCCTTGCAAGTGTTTTTCCCTTATTGCTGTCAGGCTGTACCTGTCCTGTTTCACGAACTCGAATAGCAAGTCTTTGAAAGGCCATTCGTGACTGAGGTTCTCTATTTGGAAACCATTCGGTATACACCCTCGCAGAAGCCACATAGTTTTGAAAACATTCGCCTAACACCATTAGCATATCGAATGCCTCTGCATTTGTGTACAGCATTTCGAAAAACCACAAGCTGTCCTTAACAGCAGACACCAATGAACCTACTAAGGGTAGCCTTATCACATTTGTCAGATAAAGATGTCTAGCCAGCATGCCGCAAGTGATAAGCCTGTTGAGAGTGGTAAAAAGTACCTTTCTAGTCCAAGACTGCATTGAGATTGTGCATACATGAATCATTGTTATCTTTAAAAGATAAACATGGAAACTACTACAAAAATATTGGGCCACATTGGAAAATTAAAACATGTTGAATTTTGGTCTGATTTCATAAAAAATTCTGTTTATTTAATCACAAAAACCTGTTTGTTCAAATAAAAATAATTTGTTACAATTTGTAAACAGATATACGTAATTCAATTTTTCGGCTGCCCTTTTGAAACAGTAAGAGATAAGAAAAAAAGTTAAATACAAAAATGTTTGTTTTAAAAAGACCTTTTATTTGATATAAAATTTATTATATGTTGCTATTTAAGAATTTTGAGTGTTAGGATTTTTTGTATTCTAAAATTTTGAATATTTTTGAAATTTAGAAAATCCAGTGGAAAATGCCCGTACCACATATTTCATTGAAAAATAGGTCAATAGCAAGTTAGGAAAAAATCTGGAGCTGTTCCGTATTGTAGGTAGGGTAACACAGTACTTTATTTTAAAGTCCTATTTCAAAACGTTTTGGTACACCCTGTACATACCGTTAAAGATAATTAACTTTTGTTTGCGCCACAATGTTCGGTGTAATTAGACCTTTAAATTGATGTATCACACGACCCATGTTTACATTTGAAAACTCCCCAAAACGCACCCCTACCCCCCAAATTGGGCCCTTTAGGGGCATTTTTCAAAATTAAAAATAATTTTAACGGATTCGGAGGGGCCAAATTATGGAGAAAAGAGATAGAAAAAGTGTGGAAGTCAGTTATTAAGACAGCTGTAAATACTGCACGGGTGGTCAGACTCGCCCTGTATACAGTAAGTGCAATATAGTGTAACACAATTGTCGTAGTTAAATTGGATTTTAGGCCTAGTCTAATATGAAAATTTGTTTCTTTTTTTATAAAGAATGGAATAGAATGTCTTTATTGTCTTTTATCAATGTACATCGCAATATAAAACGTCAATAAAATTAATATTGATCATAAGATCATGCACCATTTAACGTCATTACAGGTAGTACATATGTCATTTTAAAAATTTAATATGGATTTATTTACTATTATTGCTACACGATAATTTTATTTTCATAAACCAGTAAGAGTTAAAAAATTTAACAATATGAATAAAAATACAACAGTATAAATAAAGAACACAATAATATAATGTAAACATTTATAAAAGAAGCTTTCCGAGATTGACTATAACTTTGAGTTAAAGATTTGCAGCCTTAACCATTACAGATGCAGAAGAGGCGTAATCCAATAGATGTTCTTTGTATTAAATATGACAGTTGTCTGAAGTGACAAATACATGCTACTTTCAACAGACTTAGCTTCAGCTGCCAGGCCAAGCCTTGTTAAAGCTTGGGAATAATGCATAATGGATATTAACTGATTTAAAAACACAAATATAATGGACTTTCCTTGTTTTGTTGATTATAACACATAAAAACATGATGTGACTCATCAGCAAAAACATTAAACTGTTATAAGTATAAAATCTCAAACTCTTTTATTAAATAGGAAGAAATAGTCCAAAATGTCAAAAGGATATATGAAACCAACATTGAGCCTTTTAATTGAAGTTGATTGAAATGTTTCAGGTATTGTTGACTTCATATTTGGGTCTTAGAACGGCTGCCAGGTTTGCTTTGCCGCAACACTGTGGTTGCCTTACAACCTCCTTAGCCAAACATGGGACAAAGGTATGAACCGTATTTATTTTTGTAAAACTTTAAATCAGTTTTTTAATTGTGCTATTGCTAATCTATGAGCGTGTAGTACAACAGCAGTTGTAAAGGAAGTGGAGTAAATTGGTAGAGAAAAATTCATTTCAATTAAAATCTAAATTTTGTTTTATGCAATATTATATTCCTTGTACTCTACTTTGCTATAATTCAACAGATTGCAGGAGTGACGTGCTTAACCCATGTTCAGTTATCCTTCTGTCTTCTTTTGTGGACATTTTTAACAAGTCCCTTTGTTTATTCACACATTAAATGGCACAGGTCTCTGTCATCTGATTTACCTAACTTTTGCTACCCATGTTACAAACATTTTTTCTATTTATTTTGTACTGTGTTTGTACTCACATGGTTAACCCTTTTAGCCCCGGCGTCCGATATATCGGACAGAGGTGGTCTAGCTAAAATGCCCAACGTCCGATATACCGGACGTCTCGAGAATTTAATGTAGTTGGCTAATAATAAGTCCAAATGCCATCAGTTTCGGTAATAGTAGTCGGTGAAGAAACGGGCTACATGCAAAAAACAATAAACCTTCCAATTGGCATCGTATTTCGTCGTCATTGAGCGTAGTTTATTTGTCGATGTCAGTTGTCAGACGACTTCAGTTGCATTGTTGTTGTATGCTGACTTATAACCTCAATTAGTTTGCGTGATTGAAAGCGGTTGTTTTTCGTGTGATTTATTGTATTATTAGTAAAAAGACATGAGTAAACGTCGTAGAGAAAAGTTACCAGTGAGTGAAAACACTTTGATAAACACTGGTACTTTGGGATTATACCGACCACACCCATACATGAATCGTTATTTGACATTTTGCTTCTACTGATTACTAGATTAGCGTAGAACAATATTTCGTCAATATAAAACAGGAATTGTCTTATCGCAAACCCCTCCCCATCCTCAGAAAGAGGTCAAAGTTGAGCGGTCTAGTAGATAAGTGATTGCAGGGGATTCTCGAGAAAGATAAGATAACAGCGACAAAAATACCGATCACAATACCTGGAAATGCTTGTTGATTAATGGAATGTTAGTTCTGTTACTCAACTACATCGTTTTTATAACGTTCTAAGTTCATTGAAAAAGGTTTAAGCGTTGGGGGCATTTAACGGAATCTGACCCCATTCCCAAAGTACCATAAAATGTATATATTGTAAATATTATTTCTTTTACTTTTTTGAAAAATTAAACGAGTTTTTAGTCTTACAAACCATTACAATTAGTTTGTGTTATTTTACAATTGTTATTATTTCAAAAGTGCAAAAACAAGTAAACATATCTGTATACTTCTACTGACGTGTATGTGGAAATATATGAAGAAGTGCTTATGCAGCAATACGATTAATTGGATATATCTCCTGCATTTATCAAGGAAAGTTCTTAAAATTTTGTGTGTGTGTAGTAAGAAATATGTGTACAACAAAATTGCTTCATTTTCAGGGGCTACAATTTTTTTTTCTACCGTTTATGTATGTCCAAACTATAAAAAATTAAAAAAATTAAAAAAATTTTATGTATAAATACGCTAAAAAAAACAAATCATTCTGTAAAAGTACTTTTTAACTATTACATCTAAGAGTACACTTATTTGTGAACAATTTAAAATAAAAACCTAAAAAATTATCTTCAAAAATAAGAAAACTAGATGAATTTTCCCTCAATTCTGCACTACGGTCCCTTATCGCCATGGGCTTTCTGGCAAGTCCATGGAAAAATGGCTGGGGTTAAAAGGGTTAAAAAAAAAAAAAAAAAAAAAAAAAAAAAAAAAAAAAAAAAAAAAAAAAAAACAGATTGGTTAAAAAGGAAAAATTCAGATGGGTATTTCAAATTTTTGTTCGTTTTATTCTTTCCTAGTTTTTTATTAAAAACTAGGAAAGAAAAGAGATAAGATTATCATGTCAAAATGTAATTCATAAACAAATTAAATGGCCACATTGTATTGTAATTCGTACTATATCCAAACAGCATGATGTAAAAAATTATTAATAAAACTAGCTGTTACCCTCGGCTTTGCATGGAATATTTAGAACCGAAGTCCTTATATTACGAAGTAAAAGCAATTATGATGTAATATGATGGAAGTCACATAAAAATTTTTAAACGTAAGTAGGCATACATCATGTAGATATTATTTAAGTTCATGGTAAATAGTATCAGAGTTTAACTTAATTATTGTTTGGAACGTGTAGGAGCATTTCTGATTCTAATTAATTATATACATAACGTCACAGCTGAATCTGCCTTGTCATTCATCCCAATCAAGAAAACACAAATCTCGGATCACACAGGTTTTGGAAACTTACTTCGGTTAAAAAGCGTATATTTCCAGCCCTTGTCATATATTTTAGGTCTAAGATATTTCCAGTACCATAGTAGAGTTTGCCTTGTTGTTCTGACGAAGAAAAAATATATACGAGGGGGTACCAAAAAAAAACCGGAATTATTTTATAAAAATGATATATTATCAAATTTTTTACAATACGACCTTATCTCCTTCAAAATAATCTCCATTACAGCTAATACATGTCCCAACGGTATTTCCATTGATCAAAACATTTTTTGTAGTCATCTTTAGAAATGGCTGCAAGCTCGAGCTTCGTTTTTTTCTTAACCTCTTCAACGCTGTCAAATCGTTGACCTTTCATGTGTGGAAATAAAAAAAAGTTGCATGGAGCGAGGTCAGGCGAGTAAGGTGCGTGGGGCAGCGGAACCATGCCGTTTTTGGCTAAAAACTGCCTAACTGAGATGGCTGTGTGTGCCGGTGCGTTGTCGTGGTGAAAGAACCAGTCTCCAGTCTGCCACAAATCGGGTCTTTTCTGGCAACACTGTTGCGCAATCTTCTTAAAATCTCCAAATAAAATGTTTGGTTGACAGTCTGACCTGGAGGAACAAACTCAGAATGAACAATGCCTTTAGCATCAAAAAAGCAAATCAACTTGGTTTTGATGTTTGATTTGACTTGCCGACATTTTTTTGGACGAGGTGAAGATGGCGACTTCCATTGGCTTGACTGTTGCTTCGTTTCTGGGTCATAACCATAGCACCATGACTCATCACCAGTAATTACCTTTTCCAGAAAATCGGGATCATTTTCGAGATGTTCTTTCAGAAGGCGGCAAGTTTCAACTCGATGTGCCTTTTGATGGTCAGTCAGAAGTCGAGGAACAAATTTGGCAGCAACCCTTTTCAGTCCTAAATCTCCTGTTAAAATTCGCTGAACCGAGCTCCAAGTTAACCCACTACTCTCTGATAGTTCCTCAATTGTCTGTCGACGGTCGGTGAGCACAAGTTCACGAATTTTCTCAAGATTTTCGTCCGTTCGAGAGGTTGATGGACGTCCAGAACGAGGTTTGTCTTCAATCTACATGTCGCCATTTTTAAATCGAGCGAACCACTCGTAGACCTGAGTTTTCCCCATAGCATCATCTTTGTAAGCTGTATTCAACATTAAAATAGTTTCTGCAGCATTTTTACCAAGTAAAAAACAAAATTTCACAGCTGCACGTTGTTCACTTAAACTTGCCACTGACAAAAAACGAAACAAGAACAAAACAGGGTTAGCGAAAACAGTCACTACGAACGAACAGAATACACTAGGACAACGGAACTGGGGTCACTGAGCTCACAATGGGTTGCGCGACACACACCTAGCGGCAGGAATGTGTACTACACGCTGCCGGCTGCCAGCAATACAATTCCGGTTACTTTTGGGTACCCCCTCGTATACTTACATAGGACCGAGATGCCTACTTCGGTTAAAAGTGCATACTTAAGACCGTTTAAATTCACTTACGTACTATGTCACAGTTTAGCTTGCCATATTGCCTCGATCAAAATACTATATACGTTAGATTATCTAGTACTTGGAAATCTATTTTGGTCAAAATCGTGTTGGCATAGTTGAGTTTGCCTTGTCCTGATGAAGAAAATATACACACATAAGTAGGACCAAGAAGCCTATTACGGCATAGAAGTCCTACCTACTTCCGATGTACTTTCTGTATAAGGGGGAAATCCTTATTAAAGTTATGCACAATCCAAAATAATCATTATTAAAGTTTTGTGTCATATAAGTCTTGTTTTTTTGGACTTTAGTCAGGAAAGAATGAATCGTTGAGGCATGTTAGTATTCATTTCTCTATTTTTCTATAAGTCATTGTTAAAATGTAATATCATTATGTTAAGGAAGCCCACCAGTAGTAACTTATGTGAATACATTCATAACTTTGTTCATTAAGGTTAGTTTTATAACAGTATTAATGGATTAGATGATATTAATTCGTCACTGGCGCAATCTGGTGTAAAATTTATATATTAATGTTTTATTTACTATCTGGATTACACTACCGATCAAGCACTGTTTACTTATTATTGATAACATTTTAATGTAAACAGATGTTTTAGAAAGTTTGTCGAACTATAGCTGTCAACAGCTATTTAGTGCCAGTTTAATTGGAATTATTAAACGTAAAAACTACAATTTTTCTGAATTCCAAAATGTTTCAGGTAACTTATATTAACTTTTTCTTCCTCGGATTTCAATGGACATTTTACAAAAAGAATTAACTGAGTTGGTCCAGCCGTTATAGAAATTAGCGTTTACCAACACATTTCGTCATTCATTTTTATTTATAAGATATATGGTTGCTTAGATATTGTCGAGGAGGGCAGTTACTCTGGCAGCTGAAGCAACGCAGACATTGCCTAGAACACAGAAGATTGTGGGGTACTGGCTCGCAGGTTGCGGTGGCATGGTCTTCTGCGCTGTTATATTGGGTAAAAAAAGTTAAAAGATGTCTTATTTCACCTGGTGAAGTTACATATAAGTAAAAGTTAATGTGGGATGTTCTGTTGAACTCTAACTTGTTGTACAATTCTTTCTGCAGTGCAAAACGCGTTTCATCCTTTTTGCAAGAGTCTTTTTTTTTATAAAACATATCAATATTGTTTTAAAAGGCTTATTGTGTAAATTAATTATCTATGATAAAAGTATTTAAATGTTTACTTTCTACTTAGCTGTATATGATGGTTGCTTATAAGTAAAAACCGTTTTTAATAGAGAAAGAAAAACTATCTATTAACTCTAGAAGTGGAAAGGCACCGGATGTACGGCAGGGTCGGCCCTCGTCTAAGTGGCAGCGCCGGAATTCCGGCCCGATTACGTTGCGTCGCATTACGTTATTTTTTAAGGAGTAAATATTATCTGATTGTGATAAAAATAATATATTTGGAAAGATGAAGAATCATACTTTACAATAATAATGTATTTTATTAGGTTTTATACTATTTATAGATAACCTCTATGGATATATATAAACAGTTGTGCAGCATACATCTGGCCCGCCCGCACATTTGTTTACTTTCTGGTGTTGTTCCAAGTCCATAGTTTCGAGTTTATTTCAGCTAGTTATTACTTATAAGCTAAATTAATATTACACATATATTAGTTGGCCTAAAACACTGTGCCACTACAGAGAATTTACAATGCCACCTCTAGGGTTAATCTAAATTGTATCAGAGACCAAAAATGAACTTTGTTCATTTTTGTTAAGCCATAGCACCAGCTTTTGGATTCCTATTTGTTACACCAATCAGTAATTTTATTTTCAATATATAATCACTTTCCAGACTTTCCCTTCAAAACATTCCCACCAAACGTTTTGGAAAAAGATGAAATTTTAACTGTACTGTCATTCTTCCAATCATAAAAAACTATGACCATGATTTTGCATTTTGAATTTTCGAGGATTTGTTGGAGAGTTAGCATGATGACTCTCATAGTTTTTTTCTTTAGTCTCTGGAGTGTAATACACAGTCCATGTTCATTACTTGTCATTTTTCTACAAAAGGAACAAAGAACTTCCAAACGCTTTGTCTGGTGTTCTTCTGTCAACAGTGTTGGCACCCATTTTGCTGTAGTAAACTTTTTCAGTAACAAGTTAATAACTACTGATCTGGAAATTTATTAGGAGAATTTTTGATGAAGCTTGTCAATAGGAAAGTAAAGCATCTACGTGGAGAATTTCATATAAAGCTTTGGAGTCATATTCGTTCATCCATGACATTAAGCCATGCACGTTATTCTTCATAAGGAACATTTGTTTTGCCTTCATTAAAAAGTCTCTATACCCACATTTTGATCATTCATTACACATTCAATATAAATTCAATAAATTGTTGATGAATTTCAACTGGATGATCTTTTTTATGTATTTAAGATTCAAATAACAGTGCACACATCACAATTGGTGAGATTTTATTAACATGGTGACAAACGAAACCCAACAACAGCAGGAATTTGAAGTGTAATGATGGAATAATTGAGGACTGATCAAGAGTAGGTGACCATGTCATATGATTGCCTGTGCAGACTTGATGAACATTTTATTCTTTGAAAATTACCCTCATATTACAGTGCAGAAACAATGCCAAAAATCCATTACAATTAATACAGCCATCTAAAAAAATATAATTAACATATATTTTGAAGGAAACAGGATTTTTCCGGACATTTGCCATCGTTAAGTGAAACAAGAAAACAGTAACACTACGTTTCGAGATCTGCAATCTGATCTCTTCTTCAGGTAAAGAACTAACCTAATACATAATTACAAACTAGGTTAAAAAAAAAAAAAAAAAAAAAAAAAAAGTCGTAAATGGTTAGTAGACGAGTGAAGACATATTGTGACCTGTATTCCGTAGTTTAGTTTAATGATTGGTGTTTTGTATAGTTTTTTTTTATTAAGTGCATGTCTTTAGTGTTAGTGAAGTTGACATACAACATGTAGGTTGTGATTCCTGACTCAGGCGTGCCACAACGCTTTAGTAAGATTTGTTTTTTTTTAACCTAGTTTGTAATTATGTATTAGGTTAGTTCTTTACCTGAAGAAGAGATCAGATTGCAGATCTCGAAACGTAGTGTTACTGTTTTCTTGTTTCACTTAACGATGGCAAATGTCCGGAAAAATCCTGTTTCCTTCACAATCCTTCCATCGTCAAAAATAACCTTCAAACAAAGAACATATATTTTGTATGTAATTTATTCTCAAAGTTTTAATTTGTAAAAATAAAATGAAAATTAAGTTTTATGCCATTAAAGAAAAACTGTCAAAATCAGCAAAATAAATACAATTAAATCATTTTTATCGGGTCAATATACATACATTGTACATTAACACATCAGGCAATAGAGCAAAGATTATTCATGTAAAATATATAACTGCTTCATTTTTTGGCAATGAATTATGTATTTTAATACAAAGACTATGGGGTCTCTTAGTAGATGTTTTACTCACATGCTTTAGTAATATTAAATGCTGGTTATTTCTTGTAGGATATGAATGAGTATTTGCACGTGTTGTAGAAGTTCTTCATCACAAACATACAGCACTTAAACCCCAACAATCTGACAAAAGTCGTTATGTTGATAGATTTCAAAATAGATTTGCATGATTCATGGTTAAGTTGCATAATGGCTTAAAGATACTACTTCTGCATTCTGAAAAATCTAAGAAAAATCACCTTAGAAGGAAATTTCCAGATGTTTACCTGTACCCAAGAACAGATTCTGCGTAAGAAAAGTATACATTCTTAGTACTTCATTGCTGCAGATCTGTGGGAATTGGCTTAACGCATAATATGTTGACCATAATCTCCTACAAATCAAGTTAACATGAAATTTCCAGTAGGGCCACGGTCTATACAAAGGTCAAGGAATTTTGTGTATAGAGTGCATTCAATTGGAGAGTCCTTTAGAGACAGAGAATTAAAATGTTCACAGCCTTTCCTTTTATCAGGTGAAAATTATATATAATAGACAGTTTTTTATTGTTGATTGATAAAGGATGCCACTTTATTGGTGTATTTGAGAAAAAGGATGGGTCCCAGTTTAGAGTCCTGAGGAACACCATTTATGACTTCTTTTTGTAATGAGTTATGTATAGTCCAACCAGCTGAAAACTAAACTATTTGGATTCTACCTGTAAAATATGATTAAATTAGGAAATAAATGTTTTCCAAAACATTTTGTACAAATCATTTGGTTTGAGTGTCACCTATACATAGTTATGATTAATATTTTACTGTGTCAAGAGCCTGGTAAACTATATTAAAACAGATAATCAAAATCTATTGATTTTTATGGTTGTTTTAAGAGCAACTAAATGATTATTTTTATGAAAACGAGTATATTTGCAAAGAACAATTTGGATTTATAAAAGGTCTTAACACAATCAAGTCTCTAGAAAATATTGTAGAAAAGGTATTAGAAAACTTTGAAAATAAACTAATCTTCTCTGTTACCTTGATTAATTTAACAAAAGCATTCAATTGTATTTCACATATCCTACTCATTGATAAACTATGGAATTAAAAATATAGAAATCAATTTAATAAAATCATATTTAAGTGGAAGAAAACAAATTAATGGTAACAATAAATAATGAACAATCAGATTTTAAAATTACAGAGACAGAAGTTCCACAAAGGTCAGTATTAGGCCATTTCCTTTTTATAGTTGCTGTGAACGATTTATCATTTAACATTCCATGTCCAACTGTATTATATGCGGATGATACTACACTTTTAAACTGTGACAAAACTTTAGTTTGATAACTAAACAAAATAATTCTACGGATATGGCTCTGGAATGGTATACATCAAATGGATTGATGGTAAATAATAGTAAAACTGAAAAAATAATTTTCTCTCTCAATTGAGAAGTAGTTCAAAGTAATAAGCCTGTTAAATTACTTGGCATTCATCTAGACAGCAGGTTAACACGTTAGATGCCAAGCCTAAATATTCTGTTTTAGCGTTAGAGTGCCAAAATTATCCGTGGCTAAAACTAGGAAAACTATTCATGTTTTTCTGTTAGTTGGTCACTTACCATTGTGATTTGATAATTTTTTTGTATATATAACGTTTTTTACATCGTCGGTCGTACATGACCGACACAATATTAGGTGTGGGATATTACGTTTTTGTGGTTGGTAGTGCAGAATAGCTCACTGGATTGTACTGCAGCTGTAGTCAGCTGTGTATTACATCACTCTCGGACGACACCTCACTGTACTTTCGCGCCTTTTCTCATCAACCTGCTATTGTTTTGAAGCTTTAGCCTAGAAAGTGGAAGTGCGTTCGTAAAATGGGCGATCCTTTGCGACAATCGGAAATTGACAGAATAATTGACCTTCCCTCATCTCAAGGTGATTTATTTGCGGGATTAAGTGAAGATGAAAGTGTTGAGGACATGGACTATAGTGTGGTTGACGACAACGGATTCAGACCCTGACTTTCAACCAAGTGATGGCTCGGACGAAGCTGCTGAAAATGAGTTTATGGTTGCAAACGAAGACACAGACGCCGATGTTGATAATACCATAACGACAGTTAACAGTACTGCTGACGAAGGTGGACAATTGGCATAGTTTTGAAGGTAAACAGCAGATCTTTGAGTTTAACTCTAGGCCTACATTCAAATTTATTACCACTAATGATTCAAAAACCGATCGACTTCTTTGAACAGTGTCTTAATGCCGATGTCATTGATCTGATGGTCACAGAAACAAATCGGAATGCTCACGATGTAATATTCTAAATTACGATTGAGCCGTAAGAGTAGGCTTAAAGATTGGCGAGACACCAATCCAGAAGAAATGAAAAAGTTTATAGGCCAACTTTTGTACATGGGCCTAGTAACACTTCCCCGAATAAGTGATTATTGGTCCACAAATGCTTTATATAGCTTCTCAGGTGCCTCAAAAGTAATGAGCCGAAATAGATTCCAATTAATTTTACGCTTTTGGCACTTCAATGATAACAACAATCTGCAAAGAGATGGGCGTATCGGCAAAATAAAACCCTTGCTTTCTATTATAAATGGTATGTTTTTTAACCTAAAAGAAGCCGAACAAGACCTTGTCATCGATGAGACAATGATACCATTCCGTGGTAGGTTACTTTTCCGCCAGTACATACCTGGCAAAGCTCATAAGTACGGTATTAAAATATTTAAACTTTGTGACAAAACTGGCTATACTTATGGTATAAAAGTTTATATGGGGAAAGGTACCGTTGCTGCAACAGACAACTCAGTAGCTACCTCTGTAGTAATGGAGCTCATGGCAAACCATTTGAACAGTGGCCACAACCTATATGTTGACAATTATTATACCTCTGTTCAACTAGCAAACTCTTTGTTATCGAGACAAACTCATCTTTGTGGAACCTTAAGACGAAAACGAAAGGGCATTCCAAAAGACTTGACAAAAGAAAAAATCCAGAAAGGAGAAATGATTTGTTTTAGAAAATGATGAAGGGGTCCTTATAACTAAGTGGCAGGATAAACGAGAAGTTTTAATGTTGTCAACTGTGCACAAACCGGAATATGTAGAAATTCCATCCAAAAACCCAGACAAGCCGTCTGTACTAAAGCCACTTGTTGTCACAGCCTACAATAAGGCTAAAGTAGGCATAGATCTTTCTGATCAGATGTCTTCATACAGCACCGCTGTGAGAAAGACTATGAGATGGTACCACAAAGTAGGTGAAGAACTCGTTCTTGGTACTTCTGTGGTTAACAGCTGGTTGGCATACAATACATTTTTGAAAACAAAAAAACCTCCCAATGCTAAAAAGAAGCACTTAATTTCGATTACAAATTCAAAGAACAGCTAGCTTGCTCCTTAATGGTGTTTGCAGGAAACGCCACGCATTCCTGAAGTATCAAGGACTGGGCATCACTATCTAACATCATCTGCTATGGTTGGAGAAGGTGCAAAAAAACACAGAGTTAGGAAAGTTTGCAAAATGTGTTATCAAAAACTGTCCGAACAGAGGAGTCCGCAGGTGTAGCAAGAAATATGACAAAAGTCACTACATTTTGTTTGCGTGTGTCCTGACAAACCATTTTTATGTGAAACATGTTTTCAAGGACATTCACAAATGAAAAAATTTACTATGTAATACAGAAATGACATTAAAATTAGATCATTCATTTGTGGTAAGTTAACAAAAACCTTATGTCACAAAGTGTTAATTATATTTGTAATTTAGGTATAAGGAAGCCAACTTTACAAGAAGCTATAAGAAAAGCTTGTAGTAATGTTCTGAATTATGTATGAATATTTTATTCCTGACAGTATAATTCTAAATAATACTGTACATTATGATATTCATGTAAGTAACCTTCTCGGTTTACAGATTAATAATTAATTAACACTTTTTGTGTGGTAATAATAAAACGTATATTTTATTACAGCATAATACGTATATTATTTTACAAACAACATCTTTAAATCTTAAAAAACAAGAAAAGCACCATACAAATTGCTGATTTCCTTTAAATTTTATAATGCAACACAGGGTAATAGTATTTGCTATAATCACTACTATTTTTACAATTAAAATAACAAAAATTATGTTACACCAAAAATTACAAAAACATCTGTCGGTCATCTTTGGCCGACGAGATGCTAAAGAAATACTCTATCTTTCGAGCCATATAACAGCAACTTTATTGTAGCGTATCTGAACTGAAACAGTGTTCTGTAAATAGCCAATGTCATTCTAGGTCACGTAGTTTTGATAATTTCCGCTAGAGTGTAGTGCATTATACAGGACGGGCATAATGGTTGTCTGTTGCGTAGCAACGCTGTCGGTCAGGTATGGCCGACAGTTATCTGTACAAACATCATAGGCGTCGGTCAACTCTGACCGACTTGGCATTTAAAGTGTTAAGTTGGGGCTCACGTATTAATAGTCTGTGTAAAAAGTTATCTAGGGTTATCTACTTTTTAAGAAAACTAAAAAACGTTGTTAACTTATCCATGTTGATTACAGCCAATGCCTTTTTTTAATTCTTATCTTCTGTATGAAATTACACTTTAGGATAATAGCAGTCATGCAGATAGAAATTTTATTTGGCAAAAGAAAGCTTTAAGGACAATTATATCTATACCAGAAAGAGAGTCATGCTAGCCCATTAAAAAAAAAAACTTCAAAAATGTATAAAATATATTCTTGTTAGTTAGTTTTAAGGAGAATTTGTACCATTTTAAATTTAGGCAAGATATTCATAACCTCAATACAAGCAATAAATACTTACTTAATCAAGTTTCAGTAAGGTTGGAAAAATAAAAAAGTAGCCACATCTTCATGAAGATTAAATTATTTATTTAATAAACTACCTCAGAGAGCTTTTAGTGTAGACATGCATAGATTTAAGTTAGTATTAAGTAAATGGTTAAAAATGAATGCTTTCTACTCTGTTGACAAATATATATATATATATATATATATATATATATATATATATAAATTATTTATTTATGCTCTTAAATATACTGTTGTCTTAGGGTAAACGGTTAAATATTGGTGCTTTTACTTTGTCTATGGCATGTACGAGGTGTGTCCAAAAAGTATGCGACCTTGACGTCTGGTAAGAACTGACGTTACTCGGCGGCAACGGCAATCTGGTCCCCTTCAAAGTACTCCCCTCCACAAGCCACTACCTTATTCCAACGCTCCTCCCACTTCCGGAAACACTCCTTAAATTCATTTTGCGGAATGGCTAACAGGTCATTCGTCGCATTTTGTTTTATTTGTTCAACGTCGTTAAATCTTTTTCCTTTCAAAGGAATTTTCAATTTCGAAAATAGCCAGAAGTCACAAGGAGCTATGTCAGGACTTTAGGGAGGCTGTCGTAGTTGGTTGATGTCGTGTTTGACCAAAAAACGCTGAATAAGATTTGAGGAATGAGCTGGCGCGTTGTCGTGGTGCAGGATCCAGTCACAGCTTGTCCACAGTTCAGGTCGTTTCCTTCGCACTGCATCTCCTAGCCGCCTTAGGACCTCAAGATAATACTCCTTATTCACTGTCTGGCCTCTTGGAGCATATTCGTGATGAACAATGCCGTCCTGGTCAAAAAACTGTCAGCATTGCTTCAAGTTTATCTTGCTTTTTTCGGCCGTTGCTCTTCGCGAGTTTTCCGCTGTGAAGATTGAGCTTTTGTTTCAGGGTCGTAGCCATAAACCCATGACTCATCACCAGTAATAACTTTTTAAAATAGCCCTGGGTCACTTTTTTATCAAATCCAGATTGTCCTGTGCGATTTCAAGTCGACAGTTCTTTTGGTCAGCAGCCGAGGTACAAATTTTGCCGAAACACTGTTCATTTTTAAATCTTCATGTAAAATGTTACAAACTGACGATTTTGGTATTCCTAAATCTTCTTCCAGCTCTTGAACAGTCAATTGACGGTTTTCATTAATTGCTGCACGAACACGTTCAACATTTTCAGCGTTTCTGGCCGTTGAAGGCCTGCCAGATCGGTCATCACTCTCCATTGATATGCGTCCATTTTTAAACCGCCTAAACCACTCTTTTATTTGTGTATCACCCATAGACACATCACCATAAACTTTCCGTATTATAGTAATCGTCTCTGATGCTGAATGGCCAAGTTTTTGGCAAAATTTAATGCAAATGCGCTGCTCAACACGCTCAGTCATATTGAAATGCAACGCACACGCACGGCAGTACTGTACGGAACAGAGCGCTGTGACTCACTGAGTGACCGGATCGTATTAAATGCCTAATATGGGAAAGAGTAGGCTCGTCCCTCCCCTCCAATAACCGGTTCGAGCCGATCGGTTACGCCGCGGGCGCCTGCTGGTTGGCGGTCGGATACTTTTTGGACAGACCTTGTAAATTGCTTAATGACAATAAAATATCTTGAATCTTTACTTGTAAAGGCAATTGATTGCTAATTTATTTCCTTGTCTGCTGTTCTAACTTGTCAGACTTAATCTGATTAATCCGAAATCAATATTTATCAAGTATAATTTGTATTTAAAAAGTATTGGAACTAATATTTTAAATAATGATGTTTGACTTATAACTTTGAAAGTTTTAATTCTATTAGGTTCCATTGTGACAACACACACTTGCCCCAGTGTGCCATTTTTATTGCTCAAAGTAAGTTTTGAAGCCACTTTTTGGAAGTATAAAAAGTTACTCCATTGTATTTCTACAACATTATGGAATAAGCATCATTAAGCTCAGACTTTAGAAAAGAAACAAATGATTAAGAAGAAAATCAGTGGAATAGGGAGATGTTAACATGTGTAATTTGATGTTTAGTAAACAACTAAAAGAAGTTATGATCTTTGTGCTGTGAGCTTTATCATGATGGAGTTCCTGCACTGATTCATATGTGGTCAAATTAATTAAATAATAAAAATTCTTTTTTTACATTATTTTCAAGATGTGTCAAGTGTGTAGTATATGTTAAGTAACATATACTACAATATATATTACTATAGAATATATATAGTAATATATATTCTACTGGTGGAGCTCTGAACTGGCCTCTTTGAGGAAGAGGGTCAGGGCTCTATTCAGGAGAGCCAAAACTTGGGGCACTTGGGACACCTACCACGAGGCTCTTGCACTGTACAACCGCAAGGTTCGTACGGCTAACAGGTTAGCCTGGAAGAAGCTCTGCACCGATATTGACAGTGTGCAGGGCTGTGCAAGGTTACAAAAGCTATTAGCAAAGAATCTCATCTCGCCGCTTGGTAGTCTCAAGGACGATCAAGGTGTTTACATTACTGAACCGGAAGGAGTTCTAAAAGTTATGATGGGAACACACTTCCCGGACTGTATTGTTCATGAGAGTAATCAACCACCCGACAGTGAGGGGAGACATGCGGGCCACGCCACCCATTTGCAGTGGAGTCTGGCGCACCGTATTGTGACCTTCAGAAGGATTGAATAGGCTATCAACTCCTTCAGTCCTTACAAAGCTCCTGGGGGTGACGGGGTGAGACCGGTTTGCTTGCAGCGGGGGTTGGATATTCTCCTTCCCCAGCTGTGCAGACTGTTCAGAGCCTCTGTGGCTCTCAGGTACATCCCACTATCCTGGAGAGTGTCCAGAGTGGTGTTCATACCGAAGCAGGGGAGGGCGGGCATGGATCGGCCGAAGTCTTTCAGACCGATATGCCTGTCCTCCTTCCTTCTCAAAACCAGGAAGAAATTGTTGCCAGGTTTGTTTGGGAGGGAGCTCTTTTGGAGCGACCTCTACATCCTAACCAGCATGCCTACACTCCAGGAAGGTCATGCGACTCGGCCCTGCATCAATTGGTATGCAGGATTGAGAAAACGCTGGCAGCAAAAGAGGTAGCCATAGGAGTCTTTTTAGACATTGAAGAAGCCTTTGACAATACAGCCACTCAGGCGATTATCAATGCGGTCTCAAGACGTGGTGTTGATGGTCAGGTGTGTGACTGGATAGGGGCCTTGCTCACGGACAGGGTTGTTGTTACAACCCTCATGGGAGCAAGTGTTAGTGCGAAGACTACGAGGGGCTGTCCGCAGGGCGGCGTCCTCTCTCCTCTTCTGTGGAACCTGGTTGTGGATGACCTGCTAAATTCTTTGAATAGCAGCGGTGTCTTTGCACAAGGGTACGCAGATGATATTGTGATTCTTGTGAGTGGCAAGTTCAACACAACAATCACGGAACTGACCAATGCTGCTCTGAACATGGTGGGAAATTGGTGTGATGAGGTTGGCCTCACTGTCAACCCCACCAAGGCTGCTGTGGTAGCCTTTACCAGAAGGCGACAGATGGAGGGCATTGGTCCCTTTCTATTCAAAGGCTCACCCGTTGAGCTGAAGTCTGAGGTCAAGTACCTGGGCATGATCCTAGATAGGGTTCTAAACTGGGGACCTCATCTAGAAAGGGTCATTGCCAGGGGGAAGTGGTCTCTAATGCAATGCAGACGTGTGATAGGTGGGCCCTGGGGACTGAAGCCGAGGCTCTTGTACTGGCTTTATGTTTCCGTGGTCAGACCTGCACTAATGTATGGAGCTGTCGTATGGTGGCCAAAAACGGAGGCCAAGACGGTGGTAGCTCGTCTGGCGGGTATCCAAAGGATGGCCTACCTTGCTATCACTGGGGCTTTTCCTAGTGCACCAGGCGCGGCTCTGGATTGTTGTCTTAACCTCGCCCCCCTCGACATTGTCATTCGGGCTATGGCCAGGAGGAGTGCCTACTGTCTTCAGCAGATGGGACTCTGGTCGGGCTGCAGCGGTGGGCACTGCAGAATTAGCACTCTGATACAGGAGGATGTTCTGCACATGATCTCTGATCAGATGCCACAAAAATTTTCCTTTGACAAACCCTTTAGGATTATGTTACCCTCAAGGGATGATTGGTCAGAGGGAAAGAAACCTCTTCCACCAGCTCAGCTCGAATAGTTCACAGACGGCTCTAAAACAAAAAGCGGCACAGGCGCTGGAATTCTGGGAGTGAGACCATGTAGGGAGCTGGTGGTCCCTATGGGTCTGTATCCGACAGTCTTTCAAGTGGAGGTCGCAGCTATTATGGAATGTGCTCGTGAGAATCTTTGTCTGCGATATAGGAGGAAGACGATTAATATTTTCACGGACAGTCAGGCAGCGCTGATGGCGCTGGATTCTTGCGTGATCAAATCCAAATTGGTTTGGGATTGCTATCAGGCCGTTTCCTCCCTTGCCAGAATCAACAATGTAACCGTTTGTTGGGTTTCTGGTCATGAGGGGATTCTTGGGAACGAAAGAGCTGATGCCCTGGCTAACCAGGGCTCAGCAACAATTATGACGGGCCCTCAACCGTTCTGTGGTGTTCCAAGGTGTGAATCCTCTAGGGTTGTCTCGAAATGGATTCGCGCGGAGCATGAGAGAAGGTGGAGGTTGCATCCGGGTTTGAGAGTGAGTACAATGGTATTACAGTCACCTTCCTCCAAGGTGGCTTCGGACCTTCTCTCATTAAACAGATCAATGTCTTCTAAGGTCACTGGTCTCATCACGGGGCATGGTCACCTGAGGAAGCATCTTCACAGAGTTGGCATCCTTCAGGAGGATCCGCTCTGTGGAAGGTGTAATGCTCAGGAGGAGACTGCTGAGCACCTGCTCTTTGATTGCCCTGCAATAGCAAGAGAGCGGTATGCCATCTTTGGTAGTTTGGACAGGGGTGGTGAATTTTCCCAGGAAGACTTGATAGGTTGTTTTCGGCGGTTTGTTGAACTGCTGAAGTTGTAGACTGGTGGGCCTCATGGTGTGTTTCCGGGGTGCGCAAAAAGCCCTTGAGGCTTAAGTGCATGGCAGTAGGCCGCCCCAAGGGGAAAAAAAAAATACTAAATATTCTAGCTGCGATCTTTACATACTTTATGGGTTACTAGTTCAAATCCAACCAATTTAATTTTTATGTGATGCTTATCAGCTGAAAATAAAAAGCCACAGATTTAGACACCAGTCCTAAATACTTTAACAATAGTTCTCATTTACGATCCTTACTAATTTTGCTCTGTTGTGTTCTGATCTTAATGTTTATGACATTAACACAGTTCTGTTGGCTATGTATTATTTTTTGTTCTTAATAAGAAGCAATAAAAAAAAAACATTCAATGTGTTACAAACTTTCTCCAGCTGATTGAATAGTCTCATCATCTAATTATATGTGGCTTTTGTAACCGGTGTTTTAAAGTTCACACTATGTCAAAACATTATTAACCCATTATAATCTTAAGATATTTCAAACTTGATGTGGAAACCTATCTTCAGAAAGAAGTGTTAACCCTCTTATTTGGCAACTGCCGTACATACGGTAGTTAGGCCGCCTGAGTACTGGCACTGCTGTATATACAGCAGTAAGCAGATTGTTTGGAAATCGGTTATTATTTACTTATTTCGATGTTTCGGTTTAAAACTGAATATCAATCGATGGCAGAATAATCGAGTTATCGATTGAGGTACATATATTATTACTCAATACATCATCAAACTTTATTCATCTTTGTATGGTTAGAAGAAACGTCTTGTGCAAGCAACTGTTTTGCCTCTGACCAACTGACCGGGCCAATTATCTTAGTTACGTCTGCGTTTGTTGTGTTTTGGTGTCTTTCTAATTGCTTTCGTTGTGTTTTGGTGTCTGTCTAATTGATTTATTTTTAGTTATATGTTTTGTTTTGGTTATTAGTAATATGGTTGAAGTCACACTTAATGTTAGGAACAAATCGAGTGATTTGAGAGAACTATTAGCTGAGTTGGGACAGGCATCCTTTTCAGGCTTGTTCAAGATTAAATTTTTTATAAATAAAAAAAACTATACAGTAGCAATAATAATAAGTGAGTATTATTTTATTCCTTTAGTTTTCTTGAAAACAACTGCAACTGAATATGTGAAGATTATAATTGTATGATTGTTTTGACACATTTTAAACCAGAAAATATAGGAGATAGTTATGTTGTTTAGTTGCCATGTAGTGAATTTTCTTCTAAATAGAGTTTGGTATATTCATAATATTATTGGATATTTCACTAGATCCAAATAAAAATACATGATTCTCTAAAAAAAATTAAACTAAGAACTCAGCTTATTAATATTAAAAATAAATTTTGGATATTCCAGGTGGTGTTACCAGACTCACAGAGTCTGGACTGTCCATGGTGACTTGGCGACTATTGGGAGAGAAACTGCCCACCACCCAGCAGCAGTGGGTAGAGGAGTTCAATAGATACCAGGAGTTTCCTGAGTTTAAAATGTGAGTGCAACTGAACATATTAATCTTAGAACCTGCAATGTCATAATGTGCTTTTTATTCTCCCCGGAACCGGCTGTTGGCATATAGCTAGTATTTTTAGTTTTTCATTACCATGTAGGAGCCAGGAATTTAACGCAATGGTCGTTTTCGCTGGAATGGAGCTTGAAGCCCCCCTGTTGACACAACCACTGAACTGCCACTATCAGTATACTACATATTACACCACATTTTTGCCAGTCAATGTCATGCTTTGGCTTGTCTGGGTGGAGTGATATGTAGCGCCAAAGTAACACAGTCCAAGAAATAGTAGTGAGTGCACATTCGAGTCTCTCACCATAACACTATTCATGTGATGACGTAGCAATCTCTTTTGTTTAATATAAAAGTAATTTATGGATCTGTAGGTATATTAATGATAATGAAATAATTTGATATGACATTATAAATCTAGTCTAGCGTGAAGGCAATATTAAATGTATATTTTTAATTTTTTCACACAAAATAATATTTTCTTAAACATGCCCCTGGCAGGACACATTTTGGGAAGCAATCCCAAAATGTCAATCCTTCTTGATAATATCAAGGATTTCACCAGTATGTTTCCTCACCATAATAAAATCCATATTTTTACTTTGCAGAACGTTCATGACGGGTTCTAAAATTACAGAGTACTTTGCAATTATAACCAAACCTGCAACGAAAATTTGTTTAGTAACTGCACAGTGTAAATGGTAGGCAAATTTTCTTGTAGAGTAGTTTCCTATGACCGAGAGGTATTTTCTATTGCATTGACTATTATTTCAAGGAAGCTGTCACAAAAATTTCTAATGCTCTTGTGTTTTTTAGACCATCTGGTCTTTTAAGAGTCTTGATGGATTAGGAGCTAAATTCCTGTGGGCTGACGGCTCGTGAAAGAATATTGTATACTTAAATGTTGCTATTAAGTTTATTATTTCTAGTGGTTTACTAACTTCATTGACCACAAGATTTAGTTTGTGGCTTGAGATATTGAGAAATAAATATTTATGCTACTTTTTCTTTAAAATGGCCTGTACACCACCTTCTTTTCCAGACATCATAGAACGTCCTTCAAATCCAACACAATTATCTGCTGAAAGACTCTGATCAGCTAAAAAAACTCTGAATTACACCAGGGATTGGATGGGTATCGTGAGATTTTAGCTCAACACAGCCTATAAAATTTTGATTCCTATCATAAAACTGAAAGCCAATAGAAAGTTGTTCTTTTCCAGCAATATTTGCTGTTTCATCAGCCATTATAGTCAGTCATCAGTCATTTTCATGGTAGCCATTGTATTCTTTAATTGTTTTAAATGTCCCAGGGACAACTACATATGGAGGTGAAGAATGGCACCGAGCAACAAAATGTCCAAGTGTGAAATATCAGTTATTTGTAGCTTTTAAAGGGGAAGCTGTATATATCTGTGAGAACTGTCGGCTACCAGAATTTTCTAACGTCACGAGATCGAGTTCGGCAGAAATCATCAAGCCAAGTGACAATCGACTTACAAGAACTCCGGATTCTAATTTTTCTAACTTTAAGTTGTCTTGAAAATATTTTACTTAATGTAATGGCAAAGGCCCATAGATATTATACCCTAGTAGGAGACCTCGATGTAAATATTTTGGAATACATAAGACCATGTAAACCACTTTTAAAATTTACTTAGTCTTGTACTGCACTAATGAAAAACCGACTAGGAATATGGCCTGTCTCGACAAAATTTATTATAATCTTGATAAAATGTGTTTTAGCAGTACATGTTAGAGCAAAATATAATTTCTGATCATGCTGGTGTGTGGGTTATTTTTTAGTAACAAAAAATATATCAGTAAGATAAATGTTGAAGGCCCACATGAAGGAAGTCAAAAGCGAAATCTCAAACAAAGTAACTTTAGGGAAAATATAAAAATTACCTAAAGTAATGTTGACTGGTTTAATTTAGGCCTATGTAATAATGTAGGTATTGATGTTTTCATTGTTTGTTGATGTGTTAAGTTATTATTTTAATATTTGTTGTCCTTTTATCAATGTACCTGTAAAATCGAAATGTAAAGTTAAAACTTGGTATGCTCCTCAACTTAAGAACATGAGAGCTTAATCTTTTAGTATTATATTGCAGATGGAAACTTATCTCTTATGTTTGGGACAAGATTATTTTCAGTAACTTTAAAAAATATATAATATATATATATATATATATATATATATATATATATATATAGTTATATACATATATATTTTTTGTGATTCAATGTTTATTGAAATTAAATAAGGCTATTGCCATTTATACAATTTAATGTATATATTATAAACTTTTTAAAGTTACTGAAAATAATTTTTACAATCAAGAAATTAATAAAGCAAAGAAGACTGCTAAGGACACTATGATTACAAATGCAAAGAATATGTAAAACAGCATGAGTAGTTGTAAAAAATGAATCTGGTAATCTGAGTAGGCCTAGTAATAATATTGTACCTGTAACACCTGATGTCTTGAATAAGTGTTTTGTTAACTAGTAGTAATGGTGTAATAGTTAATGACAACATCATATTTTGATCTGTTGGAGAACTATCCTCATCCTGTTAATGTTATTGAACATGATTTCAAGTGGAAGTTAATTGACTGTGGTACTGTAATTTCCATTGTTTCCAAAATGAACTGTTCACGTAGTGAAGGCTTATATGAAATATCCAACTTTCTTTAAAAAAATATAGATTTAATAATTCTACCTCTTATGTATATAATTAATTGTATATTAGTTGGGGGTCAATTTTCTAGCTGTTTTAAGTTTTCTAAGGTTACCCTTTTATTTAAGAAAGGAGACAAGAAATTACCAGAGAACTACACTATAGCAATAGTTCTGATAATTCGTAGTAGAATCCTGTTTAATAAGGCAACTTTTTAAATATTTTACATCCAACAATTTCATCTATCCTTATCAATAGACCAAATCACTCCATTGTAATAGGTGTTGAAGTAATTATTGAGGTTGTCTTGAATTGTTCTGAAAATAAGTTGGTGACTGAAACTACACTGATGGATTTGAGCAAGGCTTTTGACCCTGTAAGTCACTCTATTTTATGTAAAAAAACTTGAATTTTATGGAATAAGGAATTTGAATTACAATTAATTGAAAGTTACTGGAAAGACAGAGAACAAATGGTGTGTGTTAATAACTCTTCTTCAGAATTCTTAAGTGTAGTTGCAGAGGTATTCTTTTGAGGTTGTGCTCGGATGTTCTTCCCCACACTATCCCGCCATATCTGATGTGGGATTCCATCAGTGCATGAATGCTGTCTTTGCTGTCAACATCCCTCATATCCATTTCATTCTATGAACCACATAGGCTCCAGAGCTAAGTTTCTTACTTAGTATGTCAGCATGAGCGGCCAAGGAAAGGTCAGAATCTATTGTTAAGGTCAGAATCTATTGTTAAGCCCAGAAATTTATTTTGCTGTTCTGTAGAGTTGTTGAGAATTTTTTGTATTTCTTCAGATTTGCGACTAAAATTGATTTGTGTTGTTTTCAATGGGTTTATTGCTGATTCGTTATGGAGGCAGTACTGGAGTGCTTTATCTATTGTGTGTGTTATGTCAGAAAAGAAACTTTGAGCTTTTTCATTCTTAAAATGCAAGGTGGTGTTGTCTGCATACATTATTGTCTCCACAGTTCTGTCATTTATAAAACACAAAGTCATTTGTAAAAAGCACATTCATGAAAGGACCCAGGACTGAGGCACACCTCTTTTCACTCGTAGCGGCTTGGTTCTGACAATACTGCTTTTACTGCTGTTTGTTGTCTGAACTTCTACGATTTACGCCCTTTTAAATAGCTGGATACCCAATCTTTGGCTCTACCTTGAAAGCCTGGTGCAGTCAGATTATCCAGTATCAATTTGTGTCCTAAACAGTCAAATGCTTTACTGTAGTCTAGAAAAACAACTGATACATGGTTTTTTCTTCTAATTTATCTGTAATAAACTCGACTAAGCTTGTAATTGCACTAAAAGTCAACTTCCCCTTGGGAAATCCATGCTGGTTCTTAGAAGATTGTTAATTTCAAGGTGTTGTAGCATTTTCTCAGTACAATTTTCTCAATTATTTTGGAAAATGTGGATAAGAGATGATATAGGTCAATAATTTTTTGGATTTTTTGATGAACCTTTTTTATTTATGCTTGGGATAGATTTAAGATATTTTCAGTGCAGATGTGAATTGTTCCAGACTGAATGATTTGTTATTTATATTTGTTAGAGGAGCTGCCAACTATTTTGCACAGTTTTGCTGTTTTAGCTGGGAATTCGTCCAGTCCAAAAGATAACTTGGTTTTAGTGAGTTTATTACTTCTGGGACTTCTTTCTCATCAATAAGGGTAAAATTGAATGTTGTGTAATAATGATAAGCTGCAATATTGTTTGGATGAGCTAGAACTACATTTTGCAGCTGGTTTCTGTTTTCCTGAAGAGTTGTTTCTGCTATTTATGAATAATAAATGTTGAGATAATCAGCAATGAGCTCTGGGTCATCCTCCTTCTTGCCATTCACCTTCAAGCATAGAGAAGTATTGTGTGTTTGCTTAGTGTTCCTTTCTAAGTTAATAATTTTCCAGAGTACGTTATATGTTCCTGAGTGATGTTACGTTTGAGATTTCTGAGTTTAATATCATAATTTCTCTTTATATTTGCCATTTCTTCCTTGTCACTATTACTACCTGTCTTCTCATATTTATAAAAAGCTCTAAGATATTTATTTTTTAGATTATTGGCTTCATCATCATAGATTACTTTTGATTTTGCTTTTAGTCTGCTTTGGGCATGCATAGTTAAGTGCTCTTGTCACAGTTGTCAAAAATTGTTGTTAAGCTTCTTCAGCATTACAAGCATTAATCACATGGTACCAATCTTCCCCAGCAGGCTCATCCCTTAAGCAATTAGGGTTCTGTGGACTGTAGTTTCTTCTAAAGGAACTTTAATGTCTTTTATTATTTTCCATTCGTTTGCTGATGCTGTAAACTTGACCTGTATGATTTGAAATTTCAGCTTCAATACGCAATCTATGGAGGTCTTGGAAGTATTGGTTATCCGAGATGCTGACCGACCAACTTCACAGAGTTGGCGATAAATCTCAATTGGTTTTTTGTGTTTAGCCAACAAAAACCGTATTACTGACCGTACCTAAAAACTTGTGGGAGTTTCAATTGTATTACATACCTTAAATTGCTATTGTAAAACAACGAGGAACAACAGTAACCTCTAAATAGATGGCTGGATAGCCACTGAACAAAGATATGCCCTGACATCAAAATGGCCGCAATTGTCCCGTTCCTAATGGTTACAGAGCGAAACGTAATTTACTTCTGGATAGTCCTCATATATTACAATCCCAACAACTTTTCTATAGAAAAGTGAATTTCACTTACGTAAAATATAAACAATCGCCTGGATAAGCAAATGTTGTCACTTCATTTACATAAGCTGCCATAACTCTACTGAGCTGACAGGAACATTCAATATTGTCAGTTTTCAGTAAAATAACACTAGAACAAAAACATAATAGATTATGTATTATGATTCATATTACGTATTAGATTATGTATTTAGCCCTAACTTCGCCTGGTAAAATAAGACGTCTTTACTTTACTTTACTTTTACTTTAATACAAACGTATGTCTCATGTTTTGTGTCCAATATTCTCCATAGAAAAATAGTTACATTGTTTAAATAATTCGAGAATTGGCTGCAAGAAAGAACTACGTGACAGGCTGATATTGCACGCTATGTGAACATCAAACCACATAAAGAGGTTGTGAGTCAGCAAGTCTATATAATGTAAAACCATTTTGAGCAGTTAAGAACTTGCCATGCCAATAAAAAAAAACAAATTGAAAAGAAAGTTTCCTGTTACACGTAAATATAAATTTAACCGTCATTTTTTTTGTTGCAGAAAAAACAAGAATATGACTTTGGAAGAGTTCAAATTCATCTGGTGGATGGAATATGCACATAGGCAATGGGGACGACTTATTGGAGCAAGTTTTTTTATTCCAGCTACAATTTTCTGGGCCAAGGGTTGGTTTCAACCAGTCTTGAAGAAAAGAGTGTTAGCTTTTGGTACCCTCATTGCAATGCAGGTAACCGTAACTTGTTAACCGGTACATCCATAATGTGAATATTTATTTTAAGTTTTTTGCAATGTAAGAGTCAGTTGCTGTAATACTTATAAAATGTTGTGAAGTGCAATTATGCGTATTTATACAAAATGTGTCATAAAAAATTTATTTATGAGAGAAATAACACAAAATTTTGTATGGTTGTTCCTTTCTAAATGTATAATATAATAAAATAGCTTCCTAATTATTTTTCCTTTTTTAGTTATTTGCAAAAAACTAAAAATTTTTATGTAATTTATTAAAACATTAAAAAAAATTTAAATTACTTAAAATTACATCTATATATTTTTGTTGTTGATAGTATATATTTATACAAGTAATTTGGTGCAACTTTTAGGTCATTCTCTAATTTTTATGAAAACTTATAAATTTTAATCTAAGAGACTGCAAAATCACCAATTTTAGCCTGGCACTTTTGACTAGTCACAAGGGGATATGAGATGTGAACAAATTTTGCAACATCTCATATTTGCTCCTGGCCCTGAAAGGGTTAACTAGTATTAGGTGATGACAAAACCAATGTTTTACCCAAACATAAAATTTTCTCCATTATATACCTTGGGAAAAAACAAACATGTATAAATCCTCATGAATAATTATCCAAAATACTCAACTTATTGTTTTTAGGGGCTAATGGGCTGGTACATGGTCAAATCTGGCCTGGAAAACAAGTTTGATGGTCCCAGTGATGTGCCCAGAGTGTCCCAATACCGTCTGGCCTCACACCTCAGTCTGGCATTCGTCCTATACACTCTGTTCTTGTGGTCAGCTCTAGACCAGCTATTGCCTGCCGAGAGACTTGCTCAGGTCACGCGGTCCGCCACCAGGTTCCGAGCACTCGCCCATTCCTGCAAGGGCCTTGTATTCCTTACAGCGGTCTCAGGTGTGTTCACAAGTTCTCAAGTTATGATATCAAGAATAGGGTAGTAATAGAAGGCCTTTACCAAATTGCAAGGACACCAAGGTAAAATATGAAGATGGAATCTAAACAATATTTTAGACATCAATATTATCTTAGACTCATTCTAAATGATCAAACAATTTAAAATGAGTCTAAAAACAGTTGTTTACTATTCACATACAGATCAAGGGATGCAAGGTCTAGAGTTTTTTATTTAATGTGCAAAGAATATGATGAGTCTACAACCGTCATTGTTGGCGAAGGAAAGGCTAGACCTAGCACTTCTGCTGTGACAGACATTCTGTCTACCAAGTTGTTTGATTCTGGCCGAATACAACAACTTTTGGAGAAAGTAAATTTTGCGTAAAATAGATTAAAGTTTGTTGTTAACAATGAAAGTATTGTGAAGGAACCAGGATTTTTTCAGATATTTGCCATTGTACATTGATACAAGGAATCAGTAACCTCATCAATGAGAACCACGAAGAAAACAACGTTAAACCTATCTTGACATGTATTCTTTAGTTCAGATTCAATGATTTGTGTTTTGTTTATATAAAGTGCATGTTTTAGATATAGTGTGTATGGAATTGACACATAACATGTTTGTTGTAATTCTTTACTTATGTGTGTCACAATGCTGTGGTATGATTTGTTTATTTTAACGTGATTGTTATTATAGGAGATTAGTTATGCAAGTGAGAAATAGATTAGATTGTAAATCTTGAAACATAATGTTTCTGATTTATTGTATCACTGTATGATGGCATTCCAGAAAGATACTGTTTCCTTCACAAAATCATTGAAATTACAAATTCGAACAATTTAAAATTTCAAAACAAATTCATACTTTTTAATGTATTACAAAACTTAGATATTGAATTTTCTTAATCTAATTATTAGCTAAGCACTTTTATTATTTTAAAACTATTTAGTAATACAAATCTGAAATTGCCCAATCAGAATTGTAATATAATTTTTAAGTGTCCATGGCCTGAGTAAATTTAAATACAAATGTAAATAGGATATCTGTTAACATTAAATATACAACTTTCAGTAAAAATGCTTATCTTCGATACTTGCTACATTATTTTATATTTTATGAGGTAAAGGAATGTTTTCATTGTAAATTAGCCTACTATTAATATTCCTGATTGGTTTGTGCAACAAGAATAGTTAAATTATCTTAACACGTAGTATTACTTGAGTTCTCATTTTTCTTGATGTTTAGGAAATATTTGTCTACTACACAAAAATATTTAGTTTTATGTAATATTTTAACCCTTTGAAGACGATCTTCATCTTTTAACTCATTGAAGACGACCAAACAATGAGACTTACTATCCATAATGACTGGGGTCATTTTGTATAGTTTTACCAATATGATTGTAATTTTGTAATGCTTATTTATATCTAGAATGATAACTTTGTTGTTCATTTATTCCTCAAGTTATAATCTTTCATGTCATATTAGTACAAAATATGTATAAACGTTTTCAAATGTTACATAGAAATAAAATTAAGTTTTACGTCATTCAGATTTTTCTTACTCATCGTAAAGTTACAATTTTATCAACAGTGTAACACGCTTGTGATACTACCAGGCTCATTTGATTGAGCCACTCAGTCGCAACTCTACTCCATACAAAACTGTCCTGTATTATACATCATTGTAAATATTATTAAATTCTCTATAATATGATGGTATTAATTTGAAAAATTATTAAGCCTTTAAGGTAAATTCAATGTAAATGAATACTCATTTGTAAAAGAATTCTTTGTTTGTATTGTTATATTAAAATAAGGCTACATATCTTGTTCAAATAACTGTTAAAACAACATGACAATATGTCAGTAAATTAGTGGCTACAAAAAGTTACAAGTAGATCTAATAATAGCAAAAGAAGTTTGAAGGAATTTTGATGAAAAATGGCTAAATCACTGTCAATGAAGAGATTGTTAAAACGTTTTATCCATTATTCTTAGACAGCATCAATAAACATAAAACCATGCAATGAATCCTTGTGGACAAAAATACTGTCAATAGATATTTCCATTAGCAATTCAAAAAGTAGCTGTTGATGGCAGCACAAAGCAGAAAGTAGTGATAAAGCAGTTAGTGATGATCAGTGGTGATTGGACATTAGTGCCAGGCTCCTTGTCATGGCAATTGCTCAAGAGAGGGTTAAACATAACCAAACAAACAAAAAAGTAATGTAATAATCTTCAGTTGAGCGATCCCTTGTCGTTCTTGAGTGTGTGACAGATTTGTGAAGTTATTTTTAGCTCACAACGTGAGTTCATCGTGGCTCAACTTTGACACACCTATCACCAAAATATAAAATACACAAGATAAGAGTATGCCACACCACATAAAAGGCTTCACTGGGATTGTGCGCAATATTTAAAATCCATAGTTTATTTCATTCTTGAGATTTCGTGTGGGCAGATAGAAAGACATGAAATTATAAAAAAATAAATTGACATAAAAATTACGCTCAGCCAAATTCAATAGTTGGGCAAGCACCATCATAGAACACATTCTTATATATGTATAAATAAATTTTCATGCAAAATTTAAAAGTCTACAGATTAAATCGTTCTCAGAATATTTTGCCAAATGATACATTCACATTTTTTTCAATGATTGGCTGATGGCTGAACCAGAAAGACCTCTTTTGTGGTCTAGGTGTCTCTGATTTTGAAATGATACAGAGTTCGTTATGAACATCTTTTTCGTTGCCTACTGTTTTTTTATCCCTTCAGGCAGACGTGATCTCAAGATCCCAGTAATTAAGTCTGTGAGTGTGTCAGATTTCAGAGTTGCACTAATCGAAAGGTGAAATGGAGCTAAAGTCAATATTCACATTGAATTAACCCTTTCCATCATAGCTGCATAATATGGACGTGAAAGATTAACTGGTTTTGGATAATGTCTGATTCTTAGAACTTAATGCATATAATTGAACTAGCTGAAAAGCCATCTTCTGTTTTTGATCTAATTCAGAAGAGTTCACACTCTCATTGATGAGTCTATGAAAGAGTTTTCATCAGCGTACAAATATGAACTACTTTTGGAGTCCCCCAAGGAGTTTAAGACGATTTTTACAAACTAAAAGCTTTTAAAATTGTGAAATTCACTTACAGTTAGTTACTACTCTTGAACTATGTTCCAAGAGCAATAGAAGTTAAGGAGATCACAGAAGTTTTGTTTCTACAGCAGTAAAGTCCCAAGGATCTTTGCACTTAGAAAAAAAATATTTTTACTATTCTCTTTCTAGTTTAGGAGTTGGCTTTTGGTTTTTGAAGTCTTTGGTATCATATAAGGCACAATACCAAACTCACTCCAATAACAATAACTATGTTAAAGGCATTAAAGTTGCAGATTCAACTGAACTTTTTAATATTTCTTAGAAGTAATGTAGCTGAAGACAAAACATCACTCTTTTGAAGATTTTTATGACAACATCAGTGTTTACTCATACTTATTTCTATCATGCAATTGAAAAAAAAAACTTCTTTGAGTACACAAAAGTGATGCTGTGGATAATACAAAATAGAATTTTTCTGGATTTGGTGAACATTTTTGACTTCAAGTACTCATTCAAGCTAGAATTTACAGATTTTCAACAAAATATCTTTTGTCTATTAAAAGTTATTGAAATATTTACTCAGTATCCCAATGTCAGAAGTGGTTTGTGAAGCTAGGGCTCACACTGATATACCCCAGACTACTCTAGTTGTGCTATTCCACATAGGAACAGCGTAAGAAAGCCATACCTCCCCAATATCCGACCACCAAGCAGTTTGATTAGAGCTTTGTGCCATAAATGCTAATAATTCAATAAATTCACACACTATTGATTATGATTGTCAAAGTATCATTGTAATTTCAGAAGTATTTTACAAGTTTGTCTAATATATTTTTTTACTATGTGTGAGTAATAACAGATTAAGAATATAATTTGTGTGTTTCAGGGGCTTTTGTGGCTGGACTTGATGCTGGGTTGATATACAACTCGTTTCCCAAAATGGCTGATAAGTGGATACCTGACGACATTTTGGCATTTTCACCTGCTCTTCGCAACTTTACTGAAAACCCCACAACGGTTCAGTTCGACCACAGGCTCTTGGTAAATGCATAAGGGGATCTTTGGTAGAAAAACTGACAAAATACAGTACTTCAGAATTTGGGAATTTATTTAGTTAATGATAATTAATAAAATAATTAATTAATGTTTTTTTGTTTTAATGCTTACATAAGGAAAAAGTTTTAATAATTTTACTTTATCATCATACAAATATAGCGTTAAGGGTATCCACAAGTGTTTTAATTTAAACAGATTGTATTTGCATTTATTTATTATTTTTATTTTTAACGTTCTTTTACAAAAAAAATTATAAGTATGTTTAATCATTATTATTTAATAATGAAAAATACATGAGATTAAATATAAAGTTCTTACTAGAAAAGTAACAGCTGATTAGATTTACACTTAATTGGTTGATTTAAAAGTATATAAATTTAAAGTAACTAGTATATCAACCAAACTAAAAGTATACTTGTTAATGTTGCTTGGCCCATGTGTGTTTCTGTTTGTAATTGCAAAATAAGGAGTAAAATAAATTATGATAGGATTTTATAAAAGATATTTAAGAGAAAGAAAAGAGATACTGTATAACTATTCTAATAAAATCCAAGCGCATATTAATAAAGTTTAAATAAGTATCATACAGCATTTTATTTGCGTGAAAACAAAAGAATGTTTAATCTTGTGTTTTCTAGCATGTTTTTAGTACATATTTTAATATATATCCTAAACATTTTGACCTAAATAGCTGAAATCTTCATCATTAATTGTAACCAATTAAACTAAATATAGATAATTATTTTAAATACATTTAATTTATTTTACGTTCATATAAATATGTATGTAACCAAAGCATATTGTATACAGGACAATAACTAATATACAGAGTAATAACGTATATGTGCAATTTTTGTAACACTCTGCACAGTAGTGAGGAAATAATTCTAGTTTACTTTTCTGTATCTGCTTAATATACAGGTTAAGTGTTAGAGAGGGCTTCTTAGCCCTAACTTCGCCTGGTAAAATAAGACATTCTTTACTTTTTACTTTACTTTTAATATGACAAGGAAATTCAAGATAGGCTTATATCACAACAGGTCAATGTCACTCATTGTGCAACAGGTCAATTTGTTAAGGTAGTTATTCACCAGAGTAAGAGACCAGATTTTAGACCTCGAAATGTAGTGTTACTCATTATTTTGTTTCACTGAACGATGGCAAATGTCCGGAAAAATCCTGTTTCTCTTTCAATCCTTCCATCAAAAACAAACTTCAAACAAAGGTCAATGTATTTTTAATAACTGATGTTTCCAAAGATATTGACAGTTAATTTACATATATATTTACAGGGAACATCAACATTGATGTTGATATCAGGAATGTGGCTGCTGTCACGAAGGAGAATGATCCCCAGGAGAGCTGTGTTAGCTGCCAATGCAGTGGCTACAATGGCATGGCTGCAGGTAGATATACTGTTATAGCTATACAGTTCTGACAAGTGAAAAAAGATAACTCGATTATTAAAAAGTAGAGCTATGTACTATACAGAAAATTTCAATTTTGTACTATAAATAGAATCATTATCAGTTCAGGGAAAAAAATGTTAACACACATATACAACACTTGACAGAAATAGATTTTAATTTATCTTAGACTTATTGTTTTGAACAAAGTAAACTTCTGGTTGTACTATATTTTTGTTTTAGCTGTATATTTTAAAAAGTGTAAATTATATTACAAACATTTAGAACTAAAAGAACTAAAAACTTTTAAAATAAAATATGTTTTTTACAGTGTGGAATACTATTTTAAAACTTTTACTTTATATTATACAACAACCTAAGTAGCTGCAAAAAGTAAAATACACATAAAATCTCAAAAAGTTTCAGTTCAATCTGGTCCTACTCTCATGTATTGTCTAGTCCACACACAAAATCAAACATGTCAAGCTGCTTGTCTCTTGACAAACAAATCCAATTAAAATTTGTCCACAGGTTGCAATGGGAATTACTACACTGCTGACATATGTCCCAGTGTCCATAGCAGCGGCACATCAGTCTGGCAGTCTGGTCCTGCTCTCGTTTGCGGTTTGGCTTACACATGAACTCAAACATGTCAAGTTACCAAAGTAAAACAGGCGTTTGCCGTATCATATATGAATACCACCTAAATAAATCAATTTTCTTATTGCAATTTCTCCTTCATTTCTCCTTGGTTCTTAAAAACTCTTTTTATGCTTACTTTTGTCTGTTGTGATGTATTAAAAAAATATATCATGATTACTGTTACAATCCAAGTCTTGTACAGTGAACAGCTTGGTCTTCAATGTATAAAACCACCAACTGAGTTCAAAGTATTTTTTTTTTAATATTGCTCAAAGAAAGTAAAATGTCACTCACTTCATCCTTTAACCCATTGCGGAATACTGACGAGCTGAGCTCGTCACGCAGCAGCCAGGCCTAACTTGATGATGAGCTCAGGTCGCAAAAGCGGTCTGCTTTCAAGTTTCCCTCCAAATAGTTCTATTAATGTCTGATAGATCGGGCGATCGTCTTCACTTGTCAACTAAGAGTGTTTAACAACGGTCTGCGTTTAGAGTTTTCATAACTTTTATAAATATCCTACAGATCGCAGTTGTATGTCGAAGTTGAAAAATCATTCATATGTGTTTACTCTCTGCTTTTTAGCACTTCTGATTGGGTGTTTTCCTCAGTTGTTATTATAAGTACATGTTGGCGGGTTTAGTCTAGACAATGGCCCGATGTTGTAATCGCTTCGCCCGAGCCGCATTATTTAGACTATGATTCAGACATCATCCCTGCCACCCCGGAATGTTCCTACATCACGGATACCCCAGCAGGCCCATGATCCACATGAATGAATACCTTTACGGCTGAATTTTCTAGTATACAATAGCGAGCGATACGATGTGTCGCACCATTGCTGTTCGTGCGGCCGCTGACTGTAAATTAATTCGTGCCCGCGCGCCAAAACAATACGATCCGCAATGGGTTAACTCTATATTTGGTACAGTTAAATGTACATGTACCTAATAATACAATACGGATTTGGTAGAGGCACATGTAGTGTTATTTACTCTCAAGTTAGCAACTTTTAAAGTATGGATATCACAGTGTTCTTGTTGCAAAATTAAAAAACCAGATTTCATGCTATTTTCAGTACAATTAGTATTGGTATAGTTTTGTGTGAATTTTTTTGTAAGTTTAGTGTATCATCTTTGTACAATTAATTCACACAATGGGAAGAGTGAAATGTAAACGAGTTATAATGACTATGAAACAAACAACTAATCTTATAAATAGCTAAATGTTTTGCTATGCGTTAACTTAAGAATGTTTGTACCAATTCGTCTAATCCTTTAAAAAAAATATTTGTTGGAGTCCAAAATATAAGATAAATAAATATATATAAGATAAGATAAACCAAGGTTGATTATTATTAGGCTGATTATTGTGATAGCTACAACTCATAATGTCCAACAACACCAAGACATTCACTCTTACAATACTAGGCATGCCAATAACTTTACTTTCAAATTAAATCAATATATTTTTATTCACATACACAAAACAATAACATATACAATACACTTCCATAATTTCAATGAATAATTCCCCATATAGACTATAGGTCTGTGTAAGGAGAAGAGTCCATAAATCAGTATTTTCTTAATTTACATTTGTGTAGCATAGTTTTACATTAAAATTTACAAAAGATTGACTTAAGATTGTACAAAATACATTATTGTAAAAATTATATACACTTATAGCAACACTTCCACCCTCTGCCTCCAATATGTGCTCTGGTAGATTTTTTATAAAGCACATGAGCTATGTAAAAAGAGTTAAATTTTTCTATGGAACAATTTGGTCTTGGTATCTGATATCCAAACTGTATTCTATTTCTGATAGTATAGTTGTGGTGAAGCGCTATAAAGATAAAACTTTGTATTTTTGTATATGCAGTAAAAGAGATTTTATATATAACTAGCTGTTTCCCGTGGCTTCGCACGCTTTACGTAAGCCTTGGCCATGTAATTTAGTGCCTTCAAATAGTCTTTGGCAAATTACTGTCTCGTAATTATATTTTGCAGCGCCACCTCGTGGTGAGTTTTATAAATGAGTATAGCATATAAACCTTATCCGTCGAAAAGTACATATACATTCAAATTTTCATAATGATCGGTCAAATAGTGTACGATTCCATAAAGGACAAACACACAAACATTAATTTATATATACAGTATGGTAAAAAAGTCCCGGAACGGTTTAATATATTTTTACCAATATAGATCAAGTAATGAGACTTGGTATATCAATAATAGCCATAAATGTCTTTTTTATCCCTTATGGGGGACGGCCCACGAGGAGTCAGACAAAATTCTTAAATAGCAGCATAGGTCGAGTTTTATATCAAATTAAAGGTCTTAGTTAGTAGAATACATTGCCGCAAACCGGACCTCAAAAGGTTCACTCTAACTGAAATGGTGGCGTTTTAAAGTTATTCGTCATTTATCCAAATAAGTCATTCTCTTACATTAAGATAACATTAATTTAATAATTAGAATTGAAAATTTAGTACTTACAGTTATAGGAAGTGTTCAAAATGTTGTCCAAGTTTCTCTTGGCAATAGCCCAGTCTGTGGTAGAAGCCTTCAATAACTTTTTGAATCATCTCAGGAGGTATTTGATGAGTTTCCTCTGTTATGCGGTGACAGAGTCTCATTACTTTATCTATATTGATAAAAAATATATCAAACCGTTCCGGGACTTTTTTACCATACTGTATATATAGATTACCTTACACTTAAAACAGGGAACAAATTATATAACAGACTAGCGGGCCCGGCGCGCTTTGCTGCGCATTTCAATAATTTTTTGCAAAAGTTGCCCGCGGCTTCGCACGCAATTTCCCGTTGAAAACAGTACACTATATTCACTTATTCTTTTTCTATCACATTCTAAACATTGCTGAGAATTGTGAGCCTCTTGGGCGTATTATGAAGGTATGTACCATATTCCTGCCTCTATCTAGCTGTTACCCACGGCTTCGCACGCAAATCTTAAGAACCGAAGTCCTTATATTACTTAGTAAATTTTTTTTTTTTACTATAATAAATTTTAGATTAAATTAGTTATATCTCCGATGCCACGATTGAGCTTGCTTTGTTGTCTCGATCGAGAGAATATGTACACACGGAGTTTTGAGAACCATACTTCTGTCAAAAAAAACAACTAAGGTTGATTTTATAACATTCTTTATATTTGTAGCCAACGTAAGATAGTAATTATGATATCTGCATTGCTCTTCTGATCAAGCATGAGCATGGTTTATATTAAATAAATATTGCAGTTAAAGGTGAATTTTTACGTCAAATTTGAATTGTATTATCTGGATAGTAAAGTCTATGTTTAACAGTGATTGCAGAAACAGTTTAAACAAAATTTGTCGTTTCTCTTAAGCTTACTCTATGCTTTAAAACTATAAGTGTAATATATGTTTACAAAGAACAGCTGATTAAAAATTTGAAAAGACGTTAACATATGTTTGCTGCAATGCATTTCTTATGGGTATTTCTGTAACCAGTGGGGCGGAATCCTGAATCGGGAAAGGGATGGGCATAGCTTATAAACCTTCTCCGTGGAAAAATACATATACGTACAAATTTTCATCATGATCGGTCCAATAGTTCACGATTCCATAAAGGACAAACATACAAACATTCATTTTTAATATATAGATTAGAAGGATATCTGCGGCTTCTCCTCAAAATGATCCTTATTATACTTCTCTGTGTGACCGCAAGCGGTTCCAGTACAGCAGACGACACTCCTCCCCAAGCGAGAATACCATACTGCAGAACCAACTGCACGTAGGCAAAATAAACTGACCTAAAGCGATCCCCACTCAATACCCCGCTGAGCTGATTAAATGCAAATAACAATTTTCTAACTTTTTTCTTAACGTACTGGATATGAGGTACCCAATTTTATTTACTGTCAAAAATTACTCCCAAATAGGTGTATTGGTCCACACGACCAATGATACCACAACCGCAGGACTCGGAGTAAGGATCACCGCAGGAGTGCAGTCTGAGACATCTCTGACCCAGATTAAAATCTATTCTAGAAACAAATGGTAAATATTTTGTTTTTGTTAAGTTAATAGTCAGAGTATTGTGATCACACCAATTTTTTATTTATTTATTTTTTTTTATTTAAATGCCTCCTTCCACATACAGCCAGATGATACCACAGCCGTGTCATCAGCAAACAGAACAACTTACTATTTATCTCATTGTTTGTTATATTATTTATATAGACTAAGAACAACAATGGCCCAAGGGTACTTCCCTGCACCACACCATAGTCCACATTTGTTTGGTTACTCTTAACTCCATTAATTGAAACAAATTGCTGACAATTATTAAAATAACTGACAAACCAATTGAGCGTAACGTTTTATACTCTGGCATATTCTAATTTTGATAGCAGTTTCCGCCTATCTAAAGAGTCAAAAGCTTTAGCAAGATCAAGAAAGGTGACTAGCCTTGCTTTTTAGAACCAATTTCAGACAATATGAATTTAGTTATGTCATAGAGAGCATCTGATGTACTTTTACCACTCCTAAAGCCATATTGATTATTTGAAAGGAATAGATTCATCTCTAAATAATTCATCAATTGGACTTTGATACATTTTTCTAGTAGCTTCGATACAACAGCAAGCTAAGAGATCGGCCTAAAATTATTCATTGCTGATTTAACACCTGACTTATAAATGGGAACGTCTTTGGCAACTTTAAATGCATTGGGGAATTCTCCTGTTCTGATACTAAATAAAATAAATAAATATATGTTTATTGCCATCTTACAAAAATGCATCAGCAAAGTCAAATATACACCTAAGTGGTATAGTCTGGAGGCAATATTATTAATCTAACATTTAAACATATTTAACAAAAGTTGCCAAGAATTTCTCTCTTCCACCTATCTTCATACCTACATAATAAATAATACAATTTCATAAATGATACAACGGAATAAACTTAGGTACTAAACAACATCCTGATCAATCCCTATTACAAGCTATTTAAAATGGACTGTAAAATTGTAAATAAAACTATAACCTATAATATTAGCACCTATCTAGGAAGTTAAAAACATTAAAATATTATACAATTAAAACATTAAAATATTGTACAATTAAAAACATTACAATGTTATACAAAACACTGTTTTTTTTTTTACAAAACATGAAACAAAGTATAGTAAATAAGAAGAAAGAAATAAGAATAAACAGGAAGAAATGGGAAAACTAGAAATTCACTTCATGAATACTAAAAAACTCAGTCAGATCATAAAAAGGATTCCTCAGTAACCAAGTATACAATTTAGCTTTGAAAATGTTTGTTGGATACTTATCAACTACATTTCTTAATTTGTTATAAATATTTTGAGGAGTTACAATGTGACTCTGCTGTGTTTTGCTTAGCCTACAGTGTTCTATTGCAATGTTGTTTTTATTTCTGGTATTGTAGCGGTGTATGTTGCTGCCAAAAGTGAGAGCTGGAATATTTTTCAGGATGTATGAAACCGAGTCAAAAATATACAAATTAATAACAGTTTGCAGCTCTAGTTCAACACTAGTTACTACAGTACTACAGTGTTGATATGATAAAGGGGTTCTGACAGTGCTTGAATATGATCTTTAATTAATTTTGTAGAAATGTTATCCCATCCTGGTGAAGAGATTCCTCTTAGACCTGCCACTATATTAAAAAAGCCACCTCATTAACCACGGACCAGAACTTTTTAATTTTACCTGCAGTTTCAGCAATTTTATTATTGTAATAAACAAATTTAGCTTGCTTTATGGTCGAATGTAACGTGTTACGGTACCGAATAAATTTATTTCGCAGTTGAGTATTAAATGGCTCTTTTGTTAAAGATTTACTGGGTTTATCCCTATGTCGAATAGAATTTAGCAAACCAAAAGTTATCCATAGTTTTAATTTTGTATTTTTTGCGTTTATCTTTAGTCTTCTAGAATTACAATTAATCACGGAGCGCAAAATTTCAATAAATGTATCAACAGAAGCATTAACACAAGCGCTCTCAAAAAACAGGTTCCCAATTCGTGTCTAAAAGATCTTTGCCAATATTTGCCCAGTTATACTTATTATAAAACGATTCAGGTATTGAGTAGTGTGTATATTTTTGGAAATATAGCTGGGCAATACCGGATAGTGATCAGTCACTGTAGTTTCTAAAATTATAGAATTAATTTGACTCAAATTATGAAATTTTACAAAAATGCAGATCCACAAGTTAACTCTCTCTGAAACAAAACCAACCTATGCTGGTGCAAAATTCTTCAATAATCTCCCTGATGAGCTGAAGAAAATGGAAGGAAGGAAGTTGAAGAAAAGCCTGCACTCCTGGTTCCAAGAGAGACCCTTTTACTCGGTAAAAGAATTCTTGAATTGGAGAGCCGACTCGCAGAGAATGTGAAGACCTAGGCAGCTAATGACAACAAACCTGGGAAAAATTTTAAGATACTATGTATTTGACGCCATTTCCTTCTTGATGAATGTGAAAATAAAGACATTCTTGTCTTTGTCATAAATGTATACAATAGTAAATTTTATAAGATAGAAAAGCTTTCCAGAATATTTAGGATTTGAAAAAAAATAGTAATAATATTTACGAAATATAATTCAAATATTTAACTGCCAGTAAACAGCTAAAATTCACTATAAAGGTAAAAATATTTGATTACGTTTAGGTTTCAGAAAATATATAAAGTATGTAAATATTTTATTAAGCATATTAAATGAAGAGTTGATCCAGGCTAATAAAGAAATCACAACTTTAAGGAATCAAAAAATTCAACTAGAAACAATTGTATTGTGGAAAGAGGAAGAAACCATTAAACTTGAAATGAAAATGAGTTAGTTCAAAAGCAAATTTGAGGAAAACGTCTTTATGGTTGAATAAAGAACACTAAACCTTTCAGTTTACCAAATATATGTAGTTCAAAATTAATACTTAAGTAAGTTATTCAAAAATTATTCAAACTAAACTACTCATCAGTAATTGGCGAAGGAAGTAAATTAAATAATATGAACATGCCCCATACGACAAACAAAAACCATGGCAGTATTCTCTCAGAAAATTGTTTTTATCTGTTGACACCTCTGGACAAAGATGCCCAAAGTAGTTAAAACTCTGTGGCAGATGAAGAAGAATATGTTGCTAAGAAACAAATTTTAATTTGTGGGGACAGTCATGGAAGGGATTTATCTTGGCATATTAACAAATGCTAGAAACCAACCTTTAAAAAGTATCAACCTGTCGGTTTTGTTAAAACCTGGAGGCCCTACCAAGCAGGTTTTAAACGAGAAAAGACATCCTGATTGTTGTTTGTGGGTTCAGTGATGTCAGAAACGAAGCACATACAGTTATTGGACAGCATAAATATTACTCTTGACCTTTGTTTTGATAACAAAGTGTTTTCAGTGGACTTACCTCAAAGATATGACTTACCGGACTGTTCATGTGTAAATAGAGGTATTAAGAAAACTAATTTAGAATTAAAAAAATTTAAGTGACGTTATGATAATGCGAGGTTTGTAGTAGCGAGTACAGCTGGGAGACACATGCGTACTGTACTTGGTACGCATTTAAATTCAGTTGGAAAGACATGTTCGCAATTAAGGTGTAGGAGACCCTGAGACCTATCACAGGAGATTCAATGTCACCTCTATCTAGATCTACCACACCCAATCAGACTAATGTGGGCTCTATTCCAGTGGGGAACTTCATGTCAACAGAAGAGAGGTTGAAGACATAACATTTAAAAATAAACATACATCAATTTTCCAATAGTATTACAAATATTGTGTTTTGAAATAAGGTTAATGAATTGGATATATTTTAAAATAAATGTAAATATAATATAATTTCATTGAAGGAGGAGCTCTTCTTATTGGAATACACTGTTTTCTAATAATGATGAAAGGATGGCATCTTTGATGCTGAGAGGCCTTGTGTATAAAAATAAAATTATTGGATAATTAATTGTGACTTTTCTTTCGTCAATTATTAGAAAATAATATAATTCGTTTTAATGAACATTGGCTTGCTCCTCTGAAGGTGGATTTCTACGTACCTAGTGGGTATAATTTGGGAGCCAATTGTAGGAAAAACTTAGGATATGGGGGAGTATCTATATATGTTAGTAATAATTTTAATAGTAAGCAAATCTGCAAACATACTAAGGCAGTACAAGTGATTTTGCCGAAAACCTGACTGCAGTCTAGGTAGCAAATGTTTCATTTGCACATATCCCACAATTTGTCTTACAAATGTGGGGGTCCTCGGTCCAGCAAAAGACGGTTATTCATGTCCGCAGTCCAGTCCGTGCTCCTTTATGGGGCAGAGGTGTGGGCAGACGCTCTTACCAAGGAATTTTATAGGTCGTGACTCGCCCGGGTTCAGCGTCAAGCTGCGCTCCGGGTGTGTTCCGCCTATCGGACAGTATCCGAGCTTGTCGGAGTAATCCCTGTCAAGCTCTTGGCAGGGGAGAGGACGGCGATTTATCAGAGACAAGGCGAGATCGGCAAGGACGCAGCAAGATCCGAAGAGCGTGCCCGAACCTTCCAGCAGTGGCAACACAGCTGGGAGCACGAAACCCGAGGACGATGGACTGCGCGACTCATCGAGCAGGTTCAACCATGGGTCGAAAGGCGGCATGGCGAGGTGAACTACTTACCTCACGCAGTTCCTGACAGGTCACGGCTATTTCAAGTCGTACCTGAACCGGATGGGCAAGACCGTTTCACCGGATTGCATCTACTGTCCGGGCGTTCCCGACGACGCGGAAACACACCTTCTTCCGCTGTCCGCGTTGGGAAAGGCCCCGCCTGGAGGCCACAAGAAAACTCGGTGTTTTTTCGGTGGATACGGTCTGCGAAAAGATTATGGATGATGAGGGGAACTGGGATTGTTTGTCACAATTCGTCCAGGGCATCCTCCTGGAAAAGAAACCCGATCTGGACCGCGAAGTGGCCCAGATCCCTTGACCGAGCGGTAAGGGATAAGGAGCGAGTCCCACGGGCTTAAGCCAAATTTAGGCCTAGTCTGAAGTAATGTGATAAACAATCCCAGGTTAGAATCCTAAAGAGTAGAGAGGTTTTTTAATGGGTAAACCCGTTTTTAGGGGAGAAGTCCCACACTACAGGCTGGCCACCTGCGTGCGTAATTGCATTTTTCCTGCCCTCTCCCTCAAAAAAAAACAAAAAAAAAATTTGTCTTACTGGTTTCTTTTCAAGAATCTTCGATATAGCTGGCAAGATAGATGTTGGTCTTAACTGGAAGGTTCTTGTGTTTTTGCTAAGGTGTGGACAATGCATGTCTTCCAGGATTGCAAAGACTTTCCAGTTTTTAAAGATGTGTTAATTAAATGGGCTATGGCTCCAATTGCATGTGGACTCACGGCTTTGATCATATCAATACTTATTTCACCAGTACCAACCCACCTTGGAGCTGATTTCATTCATGGTAGATTTTACTTAGTCCTCAGAAACACTATTGAATACAAATACATTTTGGAGTTCAGCTTGTTTGCTTGTACTGTAACACACTTTTCTCTATTAGTAAGAACACCGCCTTGACGTATGCACCTCCAAAATTCTTTAGGGTCTGAACAATTGTATAATTTATTCGTGAAATAAAATTTCTTTACCATCCATAATTCTCTCTCTGTATAGTATATTCCTCATAGTCTTGTATTTTTCCCAATCATCATTCTGTCATGATTTCCAGTATTTGCTTTTTACTTTGTTTTCTTTTCTAACTGCATTGACTTTTCTGTTACACGATGTGGTCTACAAGAGTGACTGAGTTACTTACTACTCTTGTCAGCTCATTAATATGTTGTACAGTGTTGGTAGTTTGTAAAAGATAATGCTTAAATTTTGCTTCATAGCATGAACTGGATATTAGGTTTCACATTTAGTGTCACCTAAAAAAAAAAACAAGTGGGCTGTTGAAGTGTGAGTTAACTTCAACAGCCATTTTGACCAATTAAGAGTGGAAGAGAGAATGCAGGGCATTGCAACTAACTTGCTGGGGTTTGTACACAATGGCAAGACCCAGTCTCATTCCTCCCACTCTTAGTGTGAAAGAGATATATTTCTACATCAGCCCACTCAAAACAGCTTATAACCAATACCCGCTTTTATTCAAATCGCACGCTACCACCAGCTTTTGGAGGGCACTGCAGCATTACGGTCGGCTCTCAAGAGGGTATACCCCGATATTTCATATTGGTCTGAAGGAGTGCACAGATCAAGCCATGTTTAGGAAACACCAAAAATGTAAAATTCAAAATCATGCAGAAGAGAGCTTAACTCATCAAAACTAGTATTCAATGAACAGAATTGTGCCAACTTAAGAGTTTGAGCCTACTCTACA